>NW_022103904.1:216805-241328 GCF_000313985.2 Echinops telfairi
GTGGCATCAGTTCCTATAGCGCTGCCCAGTCTGGTGCCATTCTCAAAGTTGTTATGTTTGAGCCCATAGTTGCAAACACTGTATCAATCCAGCTTGTCAGAAGCCTCCTTTTTCCACTGCCCCTCTATTTTACCGAGCATGATGACCTTTTCCAGGGGCTGGTCTCTCCTGACAACATGTCCAAAGTATGTGAAACGAAGTCTCACCATCCTTGCCTCAAAAAAGCCTTCTGACTACACTTCTTCCAAGAAAGATTTGTTTGTTCTTTTTTGGAAGTTCATGGCAATTTTGAGATTCCGCTCCAAAAGCACAATTCAAATGTGTCAATTCTTCTTTGGTCTTCCTTATTCAATGTCCAACTTTCACACGCAGATGAGGTGACTGAAAATACCAAGGCTATTTTTCAACCCTGGAAGAGGTCTTGTGCCGCAGAACTGCCCAATGCAATGTATCCTTTGATCTCCTGACTCCTGCTTCCAAGAAGAAAGCCTTGAAAAATGCAAACCTTTCACCTGCTAGCAGGCTGTTGTCTGTTGGTTGGTTGTGAGAGTTTTGCTTCTCTTCACATTGAGTTGTAATCTATACTGAAGGCTGCATTTCGTGGTCTAGATCAGCAAGTGCTTCAAGTCCGCCTCGCTTTTCAGTAAGCAAGGTTGTGACATTTGCATATCAAAGGTTGTAAATAAACCTTCCTCCAATCCTGATGCGACATTCTTCATATAATCC
This sequence comes from Echinops telfairi, assembly GCF_000313985.2. Taxonomy (NCBI): domain Eukaryota; kingdom Metazoa; phylum Chordata; class Mammalia; order Afrosoricida; family Tenrecidae; genus Echinops; species Echinops telfairi. The sequence goes on from NW_022103904.1 coordinate 217,532, forward strand.
AGCTTCTCTGATGATTTGCTCAGCATACAGACTGAACAAATATTGGGAGAAGATACAACCCAGACTCACACCTTTCCTGATTTTGTTCTGTTCATACAACTGCCTCTTGATCCACATACAAATTTCGCATAAGCACAATGAAATGTCCTGGAATTCCCATTCTTCTCAAATGTTTTCATTGTTTGCTATGATCCACCCAGAGAATGCCTTGGCATAGTCAATAAAACACAAGTAAACATCTTTCTGGCTCCTCTGCTTTCCAAAATCCATGTGACATCAGCAGTACTATTCGTTGTTCCGGGTCCTCTTCTGAATCCAGCCTGAAACTCTTTGGTAGCTTCCTGTGAAATTTACTACGACAACCATTGTTGAATGACTTTCAACAAAATTTTATTTGCATGTGCTATCAATGATATTGTTCTATAATTTGAGCATTCTGTTGGGTCATCTTTCTTTGGAATGGGTACAAATATGGATTTCTCCCAGTCTGTTACCCAGTAGCTGTTTAACAACTTTCCTGGCATTAACAAGGAGAAACATTTCAATTGACATTCCATCAATTCCTAAAGCCTATTTTTCACTCATGCTTTCAATGCAGCTTGAATTTCTTCCTTACATGCCATTGGGTACTGCTCATATGTTTCCTTTTGAAATGGGAGAATGTGGACTAGTTCTTGTTGGTACAGTGACTCTTTGTATTCCTTCCATCTTATTTGATTCTTCCTGCATCACTCAATATTATCCCCATAAAATCTTTCAGTATTCTAACTTGAAACTTAATTTTTTTCCTTGAGTTCTTTCCATTTAAGACATGCTTAGCATGTTCTTCCTTTCTGGTTTTCTAACTCTAGGTTTTTTCACATTTCATGATAACATTTGACTTTGTCTTCTCAAGCTGCCTGTTGAAATTTTCTATTCAGCTATTTAACTTCATCATTTCTTGCATGTGCCTTAGCTATTTTGTGATTAAGAACACGTTTCAGAGTCTCTTCTGACCTCCACTTTGATGTTTCCTTTCTTTCCTGTCTTTTTAAAAAAAACTCATTTTATTGGGGGCTTGTACAACTCTTCTCACACTCCATACATCCATCCATTGTGTCAAGCACATTTGTACATTTGTTGCCATCATCATTCTCAAAACATTTTCCTTCTACTTGAGCCCTTGGTATCAGCTCCTCATTCCGCCCCCCCTCCATCTCTGCCACCCTTTCCTCAGGAACCCTTGATAATTTATAATTTATTTTTATTTTGTCATGTCTTACACTATCTGATGCCTCCTTTCACCAACTTTCCTGTCTTTTTAATGACCTCTCACTTTCTTCATGAATAATATTCTCGATGTCCTCCCACAGCTCATCAGTTCTTCTGTCATTAGTGTTGAATGAAACAAATCTGTTCTTCAAATGTTCTTGAAGTTCAAGTAGGATATATTCAAGGTCATATTTTGGCTTTTGTGAACTGGTTTTAATTTTCTTTGACTTCAACTTAAATTTATATTTTTAAGCAATGTATGGTGTGTCCAACAATCGGCATCAGACCTGGTTTAGTTGCTGATGGTATTGACCTTCTCCATTATCTTTTCCTTCAATTTCACTGCTGCATATTCCACCTGGAGAAGTCAACTTTATTTCTGCGTATTCCACCTGGAGAAGTCCACGTCTATAGTCACCTTTTGTGTTGTTGAAAAAACAAACAAGCATATTTGCTGCTGTTGTTATGTATTTGGTGTTAGGTTGAGTTGGTTGTGACCTGCAGTAACCCTACGCACAACAGGATGAAACGCTGCCTGGTCTTGCGCCAAAGTCACAAGAAGACACTCATCTTGCAAAATTCCATCATTCGACCGTTTCTATCCAAGACCGTATTTTCCAACTCATGTTCCTTCCTCCTTTTTTCCATATTTTGCATTCCGGTCAGAAATAATCATAAATACATCTTGATCGCATGTTTGATCAATTTCTGACTGACATTGGCAGAATTCTTCAATTTCTGCCTCAGTAGCCATAGTGGTTGGTGGATAAATTTGAATAATAATCATATTGATTGGATTTCCTTGTATGCTCTTAGATAATATCCTGTAACAGATAAGAGTGTACATCAAGAGAGATCTTGAAATGTCCTTTTTGATGATGAATGCAGCGTCACTCCTCTGGACATCATTTCCCACATAATAAACCATATTATTATTTTCTGATACAAAATGGCCAATACCAGCCAGTCTATTTCATTTCATTACCACCTAGAAGACTGATTGTACATTCCATTTCATTTTTAAATACTTCCGTTCTCCTAGATTCACACTTTTCAAATGTCAAGTTCCAAATATGAATTGATCGTCGTAGCTGTTTCTTCTCATTTTTGGTCATGCCTCATTTTCAGCAAATGGAGCTCTGGAAGGCTCTACTCCTCCCACAGGCTTGACTCCAGCCATGTCATCATGGTAAACTTTACTTTGAGGAGGCAGCTCTCCCACCGTCATATTTTGTGCCTTCCAACCTGAGGGCACTACCTTTGACAATGCCCTGCTTCTGTTCATGGGGTTTTCAGGTTATGTTTTGCTGCTAAACACAAGATTTTCAGGGACTATTTGCTCAGTAGTGGACATTCTATTTAGTCTTCATCGTCTGTTTTAAATCTGGAAAATCTGCTGAAACCTGTTCACCTTGGGTGACCCTACTGATTTTTAAAATGCCAGTGGCATAGTTTCCAGCATCACCACAACATACATTATACCACAACACAACAAACTAGATTTTAGATCTGATCAAATGAAAAGGGATACAGTTCTCCCTCTTCTATTGTCTGTGCACTTAAGGTTTCTCGGGAGCCATGCAGACATATGAACAGGAGCAACATCAGCTCTGAAAGAAATCACCTGAGCCAAATCTGGTGCTCAGAGGGCCCCTGAAAAGAACCTCTGCCGGACTAAAGACCCCTTGACAATTACACACACTGGTTTCCTCTCAAGAAAGCCAAAGTGCATGACGGGCTGTGGCTATTGGCCAGAAACTCTGGGTTTCCTTACCCCAATCAGCTGTCCCCAGCTCTCCCAAGTAAGAATGGAAGTTGGATTCAATTTCATAGTTGAGCCCATGGTTTCTAATCCAAGGAAGTTATTAAAGGGACCCAAATGGCTCCCCTCCTGCCCTTTATGGGTGCCATGACCCAATTCCTCCTGCAGAGATTTGCTTCTGGATAGTCTTTCTGGGTCCATCATCCTGGCTCAGGGAGCCTTGACAACCGCAGGGTTTGGAATGGTTCAAGCTACCAACCTGGGCAAGGGTTATAGCAGTGTAAGCAACACTTTCATTCTTTGTACAGAAAAAGGTGGAGGGAAACCCCTTAGCCTCTCTTCCTTTGCCTCTTTGGGTTGGAAAATTCCCGTCTGCTTGTGAATAAGAAAGGATTCCTGATAGTGATATTGGGTTGCTAGCTTCAAGGTCAGATCAGCAGTTTCAATCCACCAGATTTGGCCATCGGCTCCTGGAAAGAGGCGTAGCCTCAGAAACACTCTACAGTGGTCACCACATGTCCGAGGCAACTCACTGACACTGGGTTCAGGTCTTGATGTTGGAGTGAAGAAAAGTCCGTTGGAACGGCTATTGTACGCAAATGTTTGTAACTCCCACTAAATGAATAGGTGGCACCCTACAACTAGGGCATGGGAAATAGTTTTGCCATTCCGTTGGGTACATAAGGACAAGCCATCTCAGAAGCAGGGAAAGAGAATCCCATGACAATCAAGAAAGAAGAGGCACCAGCAGAACGCATGTGAGATCCCTGCCTGAAGAGACAGAGACAGCATGAAGCAGAGCAGGGGAGCCATGAGCCAGAACAAGCAGAGACCCCGTGCCTGAAAGACAGAGGACCACAGAGACACGAGGGGGGTACTCCCCCAAAACCTGGAATTTTTTTTCAAAGCTGTGCATTTAAATTTTTTTTTTACAAAATAACCTTATCACCTTCAAAATACTTTCCACGACACTTAATAGATTTGTCAAATCTGCAATTCCATACTTGGAAGTATTTTTCTTTTCCTTTCTTTCTTGTTTCTTTTTTAGTCATTTTATTGGGGTTTCTTATATCTCATACCAATCCATACATCAATTGTATCAAGCACATTTGTACATATGTTGGCATCATCTTTTCAGAACATTTTCTTTCTGTTTGAGCCTTTGGTATTAGATCCTCTTTTTTCCCTCCTTCCCCCACCCTCATGACCCCTTGATAAATTATAAATTATTACTCTTTTCATATCTTATGCCATTCACAATCTCCCTTCAACCACAGTTCTTTCATTCGTCCCCCCTGGAGGAGGGGGATGGCTATATATCAATCATTACTATTGGTTCCCCCTTTCTCCTCCTTATTACCCACCCTCCCACCCCCGTTTCCCTTTATACTCTTGGTATCACTACTCCCATTTCTGTACCTGAAGGATTTATCTATCCTGGATTCTGTGTGTTGAGAGCTCTTATCTGTACCAGTGTACATGCTCCAGTTTAGCCAAACTTGTAAGGTAGAGCTAGGGTCATGATTTTGGGTGTGAGGAAGCCTCAAGAAACTAGAGAAATATTATGTGTTTCATCAGTGCTGTACCCTACCCTGGCTGACTTGTCCCTTCTTTGTGACCCTTCTGTGAGAGGATGTCCAATTGTCTATAGATGGGTTTTGGGTCTCCAAGCCAACCTCCCTCATTTGCATTCACATGATTATTTGTTTTGGATCATCCGATACCTGTTACCTGGACCCATCTACACCTTGTGATCACACAGGCTGGTGTGCTTCTTCCATGTGTGCTTTGTTGCTTCCCTGATAGATAGCCGCTTGTTTATCTTCAAGCCTTTAAGACCCCAGACACTATATCTTTTAATAAGTAGGCACCATCAGCTTTCTTCACCACATTTGCTTAGGCACCCTTTTTTTTTTTTCAGCGATCATGGTAAGCATCACAGAATGCCAGGTTGTTAGAACAAAGTATTCTTGTGTTGAGGGAGGGCCTGAGTAGAGGCCCAAAGTCCATCCACTTCCTCAATATAATCCCATATAAATGTATGCACATGGGACAATACCTCTATTTTTTTATGAATTAATATATTTACATATGCACACAACTATGTTTGGGAACATTTTTCAAACTCATCTGTTTGGATAGCTGACAGCACCTCTTCACCTCTTCTACATCATCAAACTGCTGCCCTTTCCTGTCCCCCTTCATTCGCAGAAACAAAGAGACGGCACACTGAGCAAGAGCAGGTGAGTGAGGTGCCTGAGGCAACAGAGACAGGTTGTTGTTTGCCAAAAACTGGCATACTGAGATGGCTGCGTGAACAAGTGCATTGTCTTGTGGCAAAACCAGTCCCCCATCTTCCACAAAGCAGGCCTTTTTTGTCGCACTCTGTTACATAATCTTTTCAGAACTTCTAAATAGAAAGCTTGAGTAACAGTCTGACCTGGTAGAACGAACTCCAAATGTGCTATGAGTCAACATTTTTGTCCATTCAGGAAGTTGACAGATGATCAGAATAAGGTTTGTCATCAATCAACATTTCACCTTTTTGGAAGGGAGAAAAACACTCATACACTTGAATTTTTCGCATAGTGCTATCCTTGTAAGCTGTGTTCGACATCACAACAATTTCTGCAGCATCTTTCCCAAGCGGGAAAAAAAATTTCACAGCCTCACACTGTTCTCTAATACCCCCACACACACACACACACACACACACACACACACACACACACAAATGAGGTTCGAGCAAAGCTGCTTTTATGAAAAAATTCACTGTGACCAGAGAGAACCTTCCCAGGCAATGCCATTAGGTGCACTAACAAAGAGCCAGTTGCTAGATGCTTGCCTCGCAGGAAAAATGTGTACTATGAAAGTTCCCCTGCCCAGCACAATTTTGTTTTGGAGGGGTGGGGGGGGGCGGGGGTTACCTGCCAGCATGGCTGAGAAGAGGCACTGTGGAAAAAAGAACTGAATCCGTATTTGTGACCGGTTAACTTCCCCAATAAATCTCCATAATAGTTAGTATTGTCTGTGAATTCTGTGTGGCCTTTGCAATGAATTCTTGAACCCAGCAGAGAAATAGCATGCCTTGGGAGAGACGGCTGGCGTCAGAATAGGTGTCAGGATGGAGAGTGGAGAGATGTCTGACCTCTGTCTTGTGGCCATGAGGCTTGGGCTGGTGTGGAGTTGGATTCTCATTCTCTGGGTAGTCAGAGGAGGTCAGACATATCCTCAGGTGTGAATGAGAGCATCCCAAAATGTTCAATCCTGAAGAAAAGTTGCAGTCTGTGACCCTCTCAAGATTTAAACATTTTGAAAAAGTAGCCCACTGAGATGTAGTCCATTGATATGGCTCTTCTAGTCTTAATTCCTTATGTGATGTGCTTTAATATCATCCTGGACTTTGTGCCCGTGGCTATAGTCCCATTGAAGAGCGTGTTCTCAGCTGTGCTCATGGACAGGATTAAGGTAGAATTCAGTCTTGACTTTAGTAGAGGACCTGAACTAAGCCATATCCATTGTGTCCTTGGGGTGGGGGTGGGGGTCTGCTGAACTACAAATATCACACCCCCATCAAAGTCATTCCTTGGTGTATAAGAACCATCTCAGACATAGAGGAAAAACCCCAGGACCATTGGAAAAAGTGCACTTGATATCCTGTCTGAAGCTGAGACCAGAGGTACCAGAGCCTGTGGCTCAGAGACTGTGGGACACAGCAAAGGATTTAGGGAGATGCCAAAGGCCAAGGCAAAAAAAACCATGAAACGAAACGGAGGAGCAGAGCTGAGACTGCGGGACTATCAGGCAGAACACAGGCAGGCTTCCTGGTCCACGGAGGCAGAGGGCCCAGGGACCACATGGCTGAGAGGCTGAGGACCAGAGAAAACCTTGCTTGCTGGCTGTGGGCCAATAACTGTATCCCTACTCTTACTGATCCTGACTTGTAGCAGCCTATTGACTCCCTAGTAAGCGCCCACAATGGTGCATTTTGTCCGTGAGTTCTGGGTGGCCATTGCAATGCATTTTTGAACTCAGAAATAGATTGCTGTGGGAGGAATGGTTGGAATCAGAATGGTTAAAGAAAGTTTAAGAGTGGAGGTATGTCTGACCTCAACCTCATGGGCAACAGGGAAGCCGACAGCGATCGATCGGTTCTGGCTCTCTTTGTCCTTTCCTGCATCCACCCTCTGGAAAGACAGGAAAAATAAAGAAATCAATGAGCACCCGCAAAGAGTCTGTAGTTCAAAGGGGTCCATCCAAGGAACTTAACAAATGCAACGCAGCAAGGAAACGACATTTTTAAAAACACAAGGGACAAAAAATGAGCAATGCTCATTCATTTGGCAAGAAGGGGGGGAAGTTCATTAGGTTGAGGGAGCAGCGTAATGGCAAGAAATAGACTTAGATGGCAGTTGTACATAGCAGTTTCTTAAGAAGAACAGCCAGCTTGAGACCTTGGGGAAGTGGAGTTCACTGTGACTCAGTAGCCAGGCCATCCAGAAAGAATTCCTAACATCATGTTTGGGCAATTCCATTTGTCAAATCAGAATGCCCATGATATTGTATGCACTTTACCATTACTGAGGCTGGATTTGATCCATCCATGCTTTAAGACTCAGTGTGCCGAACACATCACTAAGCTACCAAGTGAGACTCGAGGACCACCCAGGACCCACACTTCCACGCGGCTTCCTGTTGCGTCATCAGCAGGTTCACATACACACTTGTGTAGGTCGTTACTATGTGGAAAAAAATCAAACCAGCCACACACCTGAGCTAAAAGCTAATGCTAGTGGTGGACAGGAAGAGTGAGAAACTGGTAGTTCCTGGTCAGAAAATAAAAGTTCCTGATACCCGACAAAGTGCGGGGACATGAACTCATTTAAGTCTGCATCTGTGATGGAGGTAAGCCCACAATTTAGAACAATGTAAAAGTGATTCCTGAAACTGTTTTAATGATGGCTTGAACAAATCCAAATTCTGATCATCAGATGAGCGATCAAATCAGTGAGTGATGAAACGGTGGTTAGCCGCCTGCATTAGCAGATGTCTGACTCTTCACAAAGTCACGCACACACCTTGGAAAGCCACAAATGTACTGAAAAGGCTTTGGAGTACCGTACGCTGTAAAAAATAAATAGCAATAAAATAAGCTTGTTGGAAATTTTAGAAAGCCTTTTTCTTGGCGGAATGAATGTAATGGGCTTTTGTGAGGTGAGGGATTCGAAGTGGTACCTCTACAAATGCAGACTCTTTAGGGCTAATTAACATCATTACTCTTGGACAGTATGACTGTAGAGACACAATGAAATGTGGTGCAGAAGTTGTCTTCATTACTGAGCACGCCATAATTGTTGTTGCTATTTAAATTGTGTTCGTTCTGCATTTACAGAATCATCACAGGAGTCGCCAATGTACACGTTATAATTTGCTGCAAGGTAAAAAGAAATTACATGACATTCAAAAAGATGCACGTTTCACATGATCTTTCCCTTAGGAATGCCAAGGATTGCTTTGCTCCTATTACTGGATGAAGTGGGAAGGGGAAGGAGCATGGTATGAAGTTCTGGGATGGGTTGGTCAGGGGGACAGGAAGCAGATTGCGCCGTTGTCTTCCAGCCCAGGCCTAGCAGTCACAAGCCTATAAGAGAATCAGAGTTAAGCTTTAGTAAAGAGTTCCCTGGTAGTGATGTAAAACAAAGCTTCTTAAACTCTGGGTTATGACTCTGCATGAGGTCATGGAATTGAATGTAGAAACCTCAAACCAAACTCACTACTATCCAACTCATAGCAAGTGGACAGAACAGAGTAGAACCGACCCCTGTGAGTTTCCAAGACTGTAACTCTTTACGAGTAGAAAGGCCCATCTTTCTCCCACAGAGCAGTTTTGAATTCGCACTGCTGACCTTATGGTGAGCAGCTCAACACATAACCATGAGGCCCCCAAGGCTAAGTGAATGTAGGGGTTGTGAAAACATTGGCAGCAGTCAAAGATTTCTGAATGTACAATGACCAAAAGTCAATTCAAAATCAAGGGCCTAATGAGTCCCAGGGGTTTCTGGCTGCACTTGCTAATGCTGCAAAGTTCTCGGGTGAAAGGAGGTTGGGAGCGGAACAAGTTTCAGAAGCCTGATATAAAGAACAGACACACCGGAAGAGACAGAGAGCATGTTGTGTTGTTAGTTGCTGTCACGTCAACCCCAACGCAGGGCAACCTGACAGAAAATGGAAAGCACCAGTGTCCGGCCCGGCACCACCTTCGTGATCCCTGGAAAAATGAGTCCACGGTTGTCCAAAGTGAGCCCAGAGCTTTTAAGACTCCAGCTGCTAGTGACCAGAGGAGGATGTAGAATATTTTCTTTGTGTATGACATTAGGCCAATTGACCTTGGTGTCCTTTGAGACCATGGTTGCGAGCCCTGAAGGCCCAGCAACTCATACCCTCAAGGTGCTTGATTGTGTTTCAGAAGTTTCCATAATGTTGCCCTTTATACCCTCCATCTCGTTCATATATGCATGTAGCAAAGGTAAAGACATGTGCCAGTAACATCTATCAAACGTATACATAGTCGATGATACACCCCCACTCTCTATCTCACACTCGTTCAGCCTATGGATCTATCCGCACTTCTAATCACAGATTGCCATTACTCCAGGATTTCATTCAAATTTCTTATTCTTCAAGAAGCTTTGACTGATTTCAGTTCTTATGTCTTTAATCATTTTCTTTTCCACCTAGCCTTCAGCAACTTATTTGAATCATCTGAGGCCTCTAATTTCCCATCTATCTGTCTATTAACTTAACAGATGTTTATTAGCAACGGAGCAATAAAAGTCTACTGCTCAGGGGCCTCAATGGGATGGATTGAAACAGTGCTGAAACAATGGGCCCAGTCATAGGAACATTGGGAGGATGGCTCAGGACCAGACCGTGTTTCCTTCTGTGTGTGCTATGGGTTAGGAACCAACTCGGGAGTGCCTCACAACAACTAATGCCACTGTGAGTCAGCATTGGCTTATGGCACTGAGTGCGAGCTTTACAGAGCCCTGCTGGTGCTGCTGGCAGAGCCTTGGACTGCTCACTGCCAGGTCAGTGTTTTAACCCAACAGATATTCTGATGGAAAAAGAAGTGGCTATGTACTCCCTGAAAGATTGACAGCCATGGGAACCCCATGGATCAGAACCAATGCCATAATCGTGGCTTTGGTTAAATGCCAGGCAATTTATAAGAGGTCAGAAATGGCTGTATTCAAAAAGTCAGAAGATAAATGGTTGGCATCTTAAGCCACTGGGTTTCAGGTTAGTTTCTTATATAGCTTTAGTATGGAAGTAGATAACTGATACAAAAAGGCAGAGTGATAGAAGACAGGATCGGAGAGGTGAGGGAAGAAGGGAGATCATATAAAGGCTTATAGGCCCTGGTAACCTTTTGACTGAGTAAAATGAGAAGACATTGGAAAATATTGCACAGGGGGATGACATGATGTAATCTATGTTTTTAAAGGCATTGTGCTTAAATGGCTTCTGTGAAAAGAACTACCTGGGGTTGGTATCACTGCCTAGAAGCAGGGATAGTAGTTAAGAGGCCATTTGAAGAGCCTGGGCAGATATGGCTGGATCACTGGAATTATCTGAGTGGGTTATAGTTTTTGCAGTCTGAGATAACCAAATTTTCCATCAGATTGAAAGTAATGTACAAAAGAATAAAAAGAGTCAACGTATCTCCTGATAAACTAGAAAACGAAAATGTCTGTCCATTGGAATGGTGTGCTGATTGTCAATTGCCATCTGGTTCCTTCTACCGCTCCTAGGGGACTCATGTGTAGCGGAGGAAAAGTCAGAGACCACACTTTCGAGATACCTGATCCCCATATGGCTCCAGATTAGAGTTTGCCAAGGAGAAGGATCTGCATGAAATTTTCCAGGCAAAAATAGAAAAGCCCAGTGCGATTAGGCACAGCCAGCAGATAACACAGGAAACTGCAAGGCTCGCAGCGGCTTCTCGGGGCTTCAGATGAGGCTGCTTTGCTGCTAAAGCTGAGACTGTTGGTAAAAGCGTTTTCAGGGACCTGGAGAAATGCTGCAGATTCCCAGAGAACGTTTGAGAAACACCCACTTCTGTGCACCTGGCTGGAAATGTCCGCAGGACTTTCCTTGGCCATGTGGCTTCAGTCTTCCTGGCATTCGCTCTTGTGGCTGAGCCCACACTTAGAACAATCCCTACTCATCAAGCTCTGCCCACACGAAAGGAAGTACAAGTTCATCTACCCCTTTCCCAAAATATGAGTTTCTGTGACTAATATTTTACAGGAATAGAAAGCCTCTTCTATGGAGTGGCCGGTGGCTTCGAACTGTTGACCTGTAGTTAGCAGCCCAACACATAACCCCTATGTCACCAGGGCTCCCCGTTTTATTCCTGTAATAATTAGAGAAACTACACTTTCTTCACCAGTCCCAGTCTGATATAAATGTAGGGGGAAATGCAAGTGGAATCGGTTTGGGGAGACAATATCAGTAATTCAATTGTGGATATGGCTTGTTTGAGATGTCTTTAGATAGGAGATGTCTTCGATAGGAGGCTATCATATACAAGTCTAGAGTTTAAGAGATCAGTCTAGGTTGAAGATATAAATGGGAGAGTTATTGATATATAACCAGTAAACCAATTTGTTTTTTACTCAACCTCCTCTCATGGCAATATCATGTGTATGAGAGTAGAACTTAGGGTTAGGGTTAGGGTTTTCAATAGCTGTGTTTTGTTTTGTTTTCATTAGCTCACGTCTTTCCCTTTGAAGGACCGGTGAGTGAATTTGAACTTATAATCTTTCCGTTGGCAGTCAAGCACAGGTGGGTCAAGTTTGGGCATGCCCAACACTAAGAGGCCAGGGAATATAGCAGGAAAAAGGAAAGAATACAGAGAGAAAAAAGGACCACAGGGGTGGGAGAAAAATCAGGAGAAGGTGTTGTTCTGGAAGGCAAGTTAAGAAAGGCATCAGGGAAGAGAGATCAACTGTCAAATGCCCCTGACAGCTCAGAGCAGATGCGGACGGAAAAGCGAACATCCCTATTGTCGGGAACAATACGGAGCTCAGAGCACAGGAGAAAGGTGAAAGAGAAGAATCTTCTTCCTTACCATCACCCGAACAACTCTGCTCTACACTGGCCAATCCTTTTCACATAGTAGGGATTCACTGTGCATGCATAATTTCAGATCCAACTTTGCATTTCTGAGATATTTTCCCTACATTGTTACAAAATTATTCCTACTAACATTATTTCTAATGGTACATAATATTCTATGGAGTGGATGTACCCTATGCTTTTTAACCATTCTTTCAACATTGGGCATGTGAGTTATTTACAGTTTTCTATTATCAATCGTCCTGAGAAGAAAACTTCTTTGCAGAAAACATCAGCAATTTTAGATGACTTCCTCAGATAGATTACCAAAACCTTAACTACTGATTCAGGGAAATAAACGCATTTAAAGTTCTGTTTCAGGCTTTTGGAAATGAACCATTAAGCATTTCTTTTTACAAGCCCCATTCTGTTTCTCCGGATCCTGGGTTGATAACTCTCACTTTTTCAGCTCTTACATTTTAGAAATCAGAATTCATATTTTGGAGGAAAAAAAGGAAGGCTGGCATAAGGTACGGGGAACAGATGTGAAACTTGTTTATTCACTTGTTCTTCGTTTATTCCTGTATCAAGTCAGTAGACAAAGGACAGGCACAAGGCTCTGGGATAAGAAACAAGAGGGAAAACCCTGTCAAGAGTGACCCAGCAAGTTAGCCATCCTCTTGGCTTTGACCTCCAGAGTGACCTTTTCTCTGCAGCCTCCCAGGGGTTCTTTATAAAGCATGACCACATCTGTCACCATGCATGGGGAAAGAGGTCAGAAATCTGTGCATTATTCCTGAGAGCCACTCCATCCTTGTGAGGATCAGAGTAATGAAACATTAAGAGAAACCCTAGTCGCCTGCTGTTCTTGCTTACCCTACCACCATTTTGTCTCCCTACATCTAACAGCATCTCAACCACCCTCCCCAAGTCTGGTCTTAACTTAGAAGATTTAGGTGGTGCTGACAGCATTTCCTCCACCCACCCGTGGTGGGACTGTGAGATGGGTGTTGTGTTGCTAACCTCAATGTCAGCAGCTGTTCCAATCCCCTAGCTGTACCACGAGAGAACGGTGAACATATCTGCTCACCCCAGTAGATTAACTGTCTCCAAAACGGTCACTATGGATCAGCACGGATTCAATGGGAGAGGCTTTGCTGTTTAGCTTGGGACACACTCTTGACTCAGAACGGGCCACTGAGTATAGCCCTTCTTGTGGTCATCATGACTGGTTTCTAGTTGCAAGGATCATGCTCCGCTAGCGTCCCAGGTGGAGAGATTCTGTCCTAGAGAACTATTAGCCCATGAAAAACAAAACAACCAAATGGGGAGAGAGCAAGGAAGGACCGAGAGAGGTGGTCATCGCGAGCTGACAGAAAGCACACTTCGAAGTGGACGTGGATTTCAGGAAGCTGAAATCTTACAATGACCATGAAAAATGACAGACCTTTAAACCAGGAAAAACCGACCTCTACTTTCGTCTTAGAGAAATCCTAAATCCGATCTCACACAGGAGCAAACGCTTCAGAATGGGATGTGCCTTTTTCAACATCCAGAGCTCTCTGCAGAGTCGGTGGCTTCCACAGTCAAGGCCCAGTTTGCCTTTGCCTTTGGAGAGAATATCATTTTCTCCAGGTGGCAATCAAGTGTCATACCAGTAACAGAGGTTTAAAGAAAGCTTTGAGTTGTTAGTTGCCACTCCAAGGCTGTATTTGAAGAGCAGGTGTGGTTTTGAAATGACTATACCTTATAGTGAGGAGGACTGGTGGTACACTGGGCTGTTAACTGCAAGATCAGCGGTTCAAAACCACTAACCACTACCCAGGAGAAAGAAGGAACTTCTACTGCCTTAAAAAGTTACAGTCTCAGAAATCCACAAAGGCACGAATTCTCCGTTCTATAGGGTCCCTGAGGCAGAATCGACACCGTGGCAGTGAGTAACACGTTATAAGATATTTTAAGCTTGAAGAAGTCAGCTTTGAAAGAGTCCTTCATATTTTTCTAGCTAATAAATGTTCCCCTGTTTTCGAAGATAATATAATGGATGCTTTGAAATTCCAAAACAAAAACCAAATTCACTGCCATCCAGTCGATGCCAACTCAGCAACCTTTGAGGAGGGGTAGAATTGCCCCTAGGGGTCTCCAAGACTGCCATTCCTTATGGAAATAGAAAGTCCCGTCTTCTCCGGCAAAGCAGTTAGTGGTTTCTAACAGCTGTCCTTGGGGATCACAGCCCAGGGCATAACCCCTACCTTTATATTCTTCCATTGCCACCAGTCATCCTCACATTCTAGCTCCTAAATAGTTTAGAAATGATTTCCACATCTATTGCCACTGTTTTGTTCAGAAAAGCATTCTCAAACTTCATTTTGCATCCAAACCTCTGAGGAGCCCAACTCCTAGAGATTCTGGTTTAATTTATCTAAAGAGATGCTCTGGCATCTTTGTCTCAGAAACTCCTCCAGATCCGAATCAAACTGCTGCCTGGTAGTTCATTCTGACTCTTCACAAGGACAGACTGCGCAATTCTCTCAGTCTCCACAGGCATAATCTTTACGAAAAGGTGTCATGTGTTTTTCCAGAGAGCATCTGCTGGGTTCAAACAGCTGATAATTGGCTAGTAACTGGGCACTTAACCACTGTGCCACTGTTGTTGTTGTTGTTGTTGTTGAGGCCCCATGAGTCGGTTCCAGTTCTGGCCTATAGCAACCCAAGTGCAAGAGAGTGAAACACTGCCAGGTCCTGTGCCATCTTCACAATTGTTTACATGCCCGAGTGCCCTTTGCAGCCATTGTGTCAACTCATCTTGTTACTGACCTTCCTCTTCTCCTCCGCTTTGCCAAGCAGGACGTCCTTCTGCGGGGACTGGTCTCTCCTGACAACACGTCCAAAGTCTGTGAGACAAAGTCTCACTATCTTTGCCTCTAAGGAGCTCTCTGGATGTACTTCTTTCAAGATAGATTTGTTTGTCCTTTCTTCAATCTGTGCTACTTAAAATATTCTTCACTATCACCATGCTTTAAATGTATCAATTCTACAATGGTCTTCTTTATTCAATATCAAAATTTCACATGCATATGAAGTGATTGAAAATAGCATTGCTTGAGTCAGGCACAGCCTAGTCTTCAAACTAATATCTTTGCTTTTCAACATTTTAAAGATGTTTTGTGCAGCATTTAAAGAGATTTGTGTGCCCAAGGCAATGTGTTTAATCTCTTGTCTACGGGTTCCGTGAGCATTGATTGTGGATCCAAGCAAGATTAAATCCTTGACAGATTCAATCTCTTCTCCATTCTTCATGTTTATTACCATGTGAGTATTTTGGTCTTTTTCATATTGAGTTGTAATCTATACTGAAGGCTGCATTCCTTGATCTTCAACAGCAAGTGCTTCAAGTTCTCCTCACTTTAAGCTAGCAAAGTTGTGTCTTTTGGATGTAGCAGGTTGTTGATAAGCCTTCCTCCAGTGTCCAAATTTGTGACAATGTACAAGAATGCAACCCTCTCCATATAATCCAGCTTCTCTGATGATTTGCTCAGCGTACAGATGGAACAGATATTGGGAGAAGATACACCCAGACTCACACCTTTCCTGATTCTAAACCATTCAGTATGCCCTATTTCTGTCCACACAACTGCCAATTGATCGATGTGCAGGTTCTGCATGAGCATAGTATTCTGGAGTTCCCAATCTTCTCAAGGTTTTTCATAGTTTGTTATAATCCACACAGTGAATGTCTTGGCATAGTGAATAAAACAGAAGTAACCATCTGTGTTAAGCACAGTTCTCTAGAGAAACAAAACCAGGACACTTATGATTAAATATATATGGATATATGGATAGATTTATACAGCATGAAGGAATATAATTCGTCCACACAGCAGTACAGAGGGCTCAGTTCAACTCAGTTCCATGGAACAGTCAATATACTGGAAGTCCTTCAACTCACCAGGGCTGCTGGTCCAAGATCAAGGAAGCAGACAACTGAGTCTTCCCTCAGGCAATGCAGGCAGAGTTCACCAACAGGCAGCAAACAGCAAGGTGGGTCACCAACCGTCAGCAGCTCAGGAGCTTAGCAAAGAAGGCCCAAATGGGATATCGAACTCAAGTAATGCAAGATGACAGGATCCAGCAGCCTCAAGCTCAAGCGATGTACACACCAGCAACGTGGCAAAGCGGGTTTTAAAGGAACCTCAAGCTCTACTGACATGATCCACGATCCACAGGTTGGCTGTCCCACAGATAGTGTAGCTCACAAGTTGAGGCAGAGAACTAGCTAAAGCAGCCACATACTGGTCCAATCACCAGAGAGCAAGAGAGAGAGGGGTGGGGCTTACGAAACCATTTATCTCTTTGCCCTCCAATCAAACTGCAACCTGATTAATCCACATGTTCCTATCGGCCAGGTTGGCACAATAAACCTACCTATCACAACACCTTTCTAGTAGTCTCTGCTTTCAGCCAAGATTTATCTTGTTACAGAGATGGAAGACATTTCCAAGGAAAGGAAATGATTCTTTAGTTTGGGACACAAAGACTTGAGTATACTGTATAAACACTCACATCAAAATCTTATCGTTACCCCTGGGCCACTTGAAAGAGGGCCCAGTCCCTCAGACTGTGAGATCGAACAGAACAATACCAAGAGAACATTGCTGTGGATTAGAAAAGTGATGGGCAGGATCAGGAGCAAGGAACTGTGCTCCCCAAGGGTGACCCCTGGCTCTGAAGGCAGCAGTCATCCTACAGGAAACAGGGGCACAGAGTAAACTAGGCTGAGAGCAACCTTACTGGACAGAGTAGAACTGCCCATACCATCTCCAAGATGGTACGTGGGAGCGGGCAGCCCCAACTTTCTTCATCCAAAAGTCTGGTGGATTTGAACCACAAACTGCTGTCAGCTGCCCAGCTCTTAATCCACCACTCCCTTGGACTCATGATGGCAACTGGCTCTACCAAGAGGAGCTTCTGCTCTTGGGGCCAGCACACGGAAGTGGAGACGAAAGAAAAATGTCTCCCTCTAACCTGTGTCAGAGATGTGCAGGGCAGCTGAAAGAACATGAAAGGCTGGAGTCAAGCCCCCGCCGGGCTGCTGCAGGGCCGAGGTGTTCCCACAGTAGGGAGGCGCAGTGAGTGCCCCGCTTTTCCAGAGCACTGGTTGCCTCTCACAATATAACCTGCAGCTCCCCACGGCATGTCTGCAAGGGAGGAAGCTATTCCGCCCAGTGGCAAGGGCTTCTTTCCATCTTGTAAAACAATGCCTTTGCCAATTGTTTTTTTTATAAAAAGAAGAGAGAAAATTCTAAATAAGTGAAACACAAGACTTATTCCTAACAGTTATTCTAGATAGGATTATATATGTGTATATAGGTATATATACATATACATATATGTGTTCTTTGTAGACTAATCACATTGAAGTTTTTACAAAGAAGAAGGGGGGACGCAGGGACAATAGAAAACCCACCACTGGTTAAACCTCAAGTGATTGGCTGAAACCTACCTACCGTTGTTACTGACATCAGCTGAGTAGGTGGTCTTCAGCCTGCTAGCCCATATTGCACAAATGGTTGCACAAATCTTTAAGTGAAGTCTAGAGGTTTGAAAATCAGAAAAGGTACCTCAACTTTCAGGAAGAAAGGAAAATTCACTAGGATTACACCAATTTTTCCTTAGATAAACTCTGAGTGCATTCCTGTTTTTAAAATGATTTTACAATGTAAGGACTTGCAAAGATTCCATCACTGGGTTAAATTGGGCCTTAACTTATTATTAACACTCAAAAGGGGAGGGGGGCGCTTTCTGACTTCAATAATCCTGTGCTTAAAATAATGACCTCTGAAAAACACAACAATAATCATGGCCTCATCACTTTCATTTGCAGTCTCCCCCTAAACCTAATACCACAAGGCTTCAAACTTTTACACACCTAAAAGTTATTGAAGACTTACACAGAGCTTTCAAAGCTCTCTCTCAAAGCTCAAAAAAATTAAAAAGAAAGTTGAGATATTACTAGTTCAAATGGCACTGTCTGCTTTTGAGACGAGAGCGATAAAAACAAATGAAATCTTAGTATTATGAAAATAGTTTGATTTGATAAATTTCTGGACAAGGTCTCAGGAACCCTGGTTGTGCTCAGATGACACTTTTGAGAACTAATTTCCTACAGCATCCATGGATGCAATGACTGAATTATCTCTTATGTATCCAAACCCATCCTGGCCTATACGCCAACTTCAGCGAAATTGAGAAAATGAAAACTTAAGGCGTTGTCCATAGGGTTAATTTCCCCCGGGATTCTAAGTTGAGAAAGACTGCAAGGAAAACTATGTTTAATACAGTAATGTACTCGTTTGGTTGTCTAACCAACCCCTTAGCACGCCCATCATTCCCGACCCCTCCATTTGGAGAACTGCATGGCCAGGCTTCACCTGGCCAGGGGCGGTTAATGGAAGGAGCATGGAAAAGGATAGAGTCGATTTCATTGCCTGTGAGTTGAAGACAGTTGTGAATAGACGTGTATATATATATCTAGAGAGAGCGAGCCAGATTATCTGGATGCAAGAATGGGGACAGCATGAGCTTCCGTGGGCGAGTCAGGAGGAGAGAAGAGCTGAGAGAGCAAGGCTTCACTGAAAAAGAGCTGTGGATGCTGGCCTTCCCTAGAGTCCTTCCTCCCCCCTGGGGGAGAGGGGGAGTTGGAAAGAGCCACAGGGTGGAGGAAGGCAGGAGGTGGGAAGCAGTGGTCCCCTCCACCCCTTTTTCAGAAGAAAGTCTGGGAAGGCACTGTGTTAGGCACCAAAACTCCACTCCACCAAGCCTTGATTGTGAAGAGAAATGTCTGTGTAGACCTCTCCGTATTCTCTGTGCCTACAGCCAGCTCAAGATCAGAGTGGCAATCTGATCCTCGGCAATGGAGAACAGTGCCTTTGCCCCTAAAATAAACCTGCAATTGGACAAAGTGGGCACCACTGTGGTTCTTACGGTATGAAAATCACAGGTGCGCGCCGCGCGCGCGCGCGCGCACACACACACACACACACACACACACACACACACACTGTGAGAGCATATAGATTTTCTAGAGCATAAGCACGACTCCAGAGACAGAAGAGTAAACACTTAATTGACTGCAAACACGCTTTGACATCTAGTCGGGTAGAGTTCCTACTAACGAGTCATTTCAATTGTAGAAAACGAGGAGAGGGATTTTCCTGTGCAACCACAAGCAAAACGGTAGCGGTGCTCACCTTCAGGATCCCTTAGCTGGAGTGGCAGGTTGGGACAGGGGCAGACAGCCGAGGAGCAAGGGGAGGAGTCTGGTACCTGGGCATCACTGCTTCGCTGTTTCCTTTCTACCTGGCCTTGGGCACAAACCAGGCTGCCTTACAGGTGCAGGCCTGTTTACTGACTGCTTCTGCTCAGTGTGGCTCCGGGCCAGAGGACCTAATGGATGTGCATGAAGTCGGGGCTTGTGCCAGCTCGTGGAGCAGGGACCTTAATTCAGAGGGAAACGAGCTGGACCTCTGCCAGGCATGTACTTTGTATGCTATTCATATAGCCATCAGTCAGCCCCTGATTTCAGTCTGAAAAACCAGGAAAAATAAAACTGTCAGCACCGCAGCACACGCTTTACTGGGATTGTTAGGTTGGTAATAGAGAGGAATGTTATTGCCCTAGGCATTTGCATAATATCTATCGATCAAGCGTTCGCCCTGCTACTATTGCTGATGCTGGGGTCTGGCGGTGAGGAGGGCTGTTTCAGGTCTCATCATCACAGCCTCTTTCTATCCAGGGAGGCATTGCAATCTCCACCAGCCTCCCACTTGGCCAGGAGACCCCAGCAGGAAGCAACCACAAGCAAGGGTTAGTGCATGAGGCTGGGAATTGGGGCACCTGGGCTTTAGACACAGCTCTGCCACCACCTTGCTGGGTGACCTTGGGCAAACTGCCAACCCATTCTGCTCCTCTGCACATTCCACATTGCCTAGAATCCATTCATTAGAGATCCAACTTGAGCCAAGGTTTGATACCCTATTAAAATTAAAACACTATTGGAAAGGAAAGTGACTTTAGTCATTACCCTTGGAGAATGGATTCACCAGTTAGATTTGTTTACAACTGTTAGCTCTTTAAGCTTCTGTTTTTGTCTGAATTGTGAATTGGCTGATGATTTATAGAGCAGATATCCGTTTTACATTCAACAACTCGCATACATTTTGTTACATTGCATTGCTTGCAGTCCCCACAATGTCAATATCCTTTATCCCATCGCCTCCCTTTTCCTCCCGTTTTCATTCCTCCTTCTTTAGGAATCATTCTGAAGTCCGTACTTAGGTAAGTGCTGCCCTTTGATCTTAAATGGTTGATTATTGTAAGGTATGTGCACCTCACTAATATTATTCTTCCCGTTACAGACCTGTCATTGCTTAGCTGAAAATAGGCCATAGCGGTGAGTTTAATTTTAGGCCTGAAGGTTAACTACGGGCTGGGGGACCCACCAGTCTCTCTCCAACCAGTAAGGCTGGTCTCTTTTACAATTTTGAATTTTGTTATACATTTTCTGCCACTCTCTCCAGGACCTTCTAATGTGGTCCCTTTCAGAGCACTTGGTCATGGTAACTAGCACCGTCTAGTTATTCAGGTCTCTGGGGTATGGATAATGGTGCTTGTGTTGTCCATTAGTCCGTTGAAGTCAGTTTCCATAGATCTTCTATTTTCATCACTCCTGTATCCTCCAGATGGGAGAGACAAAAAGCTATACCCTAGATGGCTGCCTTATAAATCTCTAGGGCAGGCCTTGCAGGAGTGACGGAAGCACCCTGTCTGGAATGGGGTAGAGGCATAGGGAGGATCGTGTGGACTTCTAGACACTCAAGTCTAAGAGACACACACTGGTCATTGCATCACCCCTACCCCAACTCCTGAATCGCTGACAAATAACTGACAGCATTTGCTGAATTGAACCTAGTGATGGGCTATTGGGACACCTTCTCACCTGCCATGAAGGACACCAGGGTTCAATGCCCAGACATGACCTCATGTGCAGCTAATTCCCACCTGTCCATGGAGCCTCAAATGTTGCTATGATGTTGAACAGGTTTCAGTCGAGTTTCCAGCTAAGATGATTAGGAAGAATAGCCTGGTGATCTCCTTATGCAAACCAGCTAGTAAAATCCGAGGTGTTACAAGAAGACACTGGCTCGTGTGCAGCTCCAAGAACAGCCAGTGTTCCTTCCCATTGTGTGTGGATCGCCATGAGTGGAGAGCCAACGCCATGGCAGCTAGCAACAACAGGGGAGCCTAGAGTAAAAGACCCTAGTCCAGCCCCATGTCTGTCTAAAGTCTCAACCTGCCCCCAGGTGATACCCTTAGGAAATAATGAGACAGGAACCCTTCCCTCCTGTTACTTTTTTTGGTCCAGGTTAATTATGCTAGGTCCTTACACCAGAACTTGTGCAGACCAAACAATGCTGAATTCTTGTGTGGCCCATCTCAATCTGATGTTGTACCTAAAGAAACTTCAGTCTAGTCTTCAAATTCAGTCTTTCAAAAGCATTGAGGGTGACAGCAAATTGTACTACGTTTCCCTCCGCCTATCCCTCCTTCCGCCCGAACGTCTCTGAGTTGAGAATTGAACGACCAGTCTTCTTTGTCCCCGTTGTTAGCTGCCGTTCATTTGGTTCTGACTCTTGGTGACCTTATCATAAGAGAACAAACTGTTGCCCAGTCCTGCACCATCTTCGCCATCTTGGATACGTTTGTGCCCCTTGTTGTGGATATTTTGGCTGGCGGTACTGGAGGGTAACTGCTGAACTGCTAACTGTGAGATTGGTGGTTCAAATCCACTATGTGCTCCCATAAAGATGTACAGCCGCAGAAGGCCTATAAATCAGAAACTACTTGATGGCAATGGATCATACTTTACAAAGCACAGTGTCCCCTTGTAGTGGTTGGTCCTTCTTGATGATGTGTCCAAATTAAGCAAGACTACATTTGGCCATCCTCCCTTGTAGGGAGCACTGCAGTTTTATTCCTTCTAAGCCTCTATCCTCTAGGCCATCTCTAAAACTGTTTTCCTGACTCTAACAAGGAGTAGGAAAGGAAGAGGGGAAAGAAGGTAGGAAAGCTGAAATAATTGGATATCTACTTGCGTTTCATTGCAATAAAGCAAGTACATTTATTTCAGTTTTTTAAGGTAACAACTAAGACCCAAGATGTCTAAGTAACTTAGGAACCCAGAGCAATTATGTGAAAAACAAGAGATCCAGTTAGTGGCTCTGACATGCCAGGGCCGGTTACATTCAAAATCATTTACATCATCCTGACAGCCAAGACTCAGGAACCTCCAGGTGAGTGCTGAATAGGAAATCAAGGGCAGAGGATAAAAACTGCTAATCACAGTTTGGCCCTAGTATAATAATGGTATAATTAAAGTTTCATTTAATATCAGTGGGATATTTCCTTTATATTCCATGTCTTTTGGCAAATTCACATTCGAAACATCTTACTAGTAGAAAAGGGGATCCCATGGAGTGCTTAAAGTACAAACCCTTAAGTAAAACATATGAGTTTTCCTATGTGTTTCTTTAACCTTTGTTCCTATCCCTGTGTCCAGAATTTTGCTAAGCCTTGCAAGGAGGGGATACAAAAGTCTAAGTCACGAGTCTCTCACAATCTAGTTGGAAATACCATATATAATTAAATGATTTATTACCACCACCCACTGCTATGAGCTGATTCAGCCACCCAATAAGACAGGATAGAATGTTCCTTAGGGTTTCTGAGACTGTAAATCTTCATGGGGTCAGACAACCTCATATCTTTCTCCTGTGGAGCAGCTGGTGAATTTGAACCACTAAGCCTGTGAGTAACAGTCCCATGTGTAATCCACCAGGGCTCCAGTAAATGACAAGTGAGCGATAAACGGCCCTATACATTTCATACTTTATACTTTTGGCATAATGGTCTCTCTGCTTGGGATGCCCTTCTTTCTCCTTGGTCTATCTGGCAAAGCTCGACTCATTCTTCAAGATGCAAAGCTCAGTGGACCCTATGTGAAACCTGCCCAGGCTTGTCCCCTTGGTGCTTATCCTAGGAGCTGGGGTTAATTGCCTCTCTTTGTCTAGATAACATATGATAGTGTATTTAATTACTTGACATGGCATTGTTTGACCGTGGAGTGTAAGCAAGTTTAGGACAGGAATGGAGTTGCTGCTTTGTATTTCTAGCACATGATATTGGATCTGAAGCCAAGTAGACGGTCTCCCTAGTTACTGACTGATGAGCATTTGAAGAAGCACTGAATGAGCTGGGAGCCCCTGACTGGTGCAAATGGTTAACACACTGTGTGAGGCCGTGTTGACTAGAGAAACAACTCCAGTGACACTCATATCTGTGTAAAAAACAGTTTTATAATAAGATGTAATTATATATCAAGCAAACATCCCAGCCCAGTCCAGATCAAGTCCATACGTCTGATATCAGTCCATAAGTCCCTGCTCAGACTCTTGCAGCATATGCAATGATGCAGGATGCAGGAAAGTCACAGGAAAGTGAGTGCAATGTCATGTGGATCTAATGGAAACACCACAGGGCTCTGGCACCTCTCAGGGTAGTCAGCAAGCAGCAAGATCAAGACAGAGAGAGAGAGGGAAAAAAAAA
>NW_022103904.1:246315-247407 GCF_000313985.2 Echinops telfairi
ACTTGTGGCCTTGGGCAGCATTGGGTTGGGATGTTTTCGTGATGCACCTTTTCTTTACATAAAACTCTCTCTTATACATGAGTCGCCATGGATTTGTTTCTCCAAAGTAACCAGACTAATACAGGGAGCAAATGTTTTCAAAGAGAAAGTGGATGTTGTTTTGAATGACAAACTCGGCTGACTGCTCATTATAAATATAAGGCACAGTGCCCAGAGAGACAGACCTAGGGAATCACAGCCGCAGAAACAGACACCCAGAAAAGGCATAGGGACCGTTCGTCTGGATCCAAGGGCATCACTAAGAAGAAGACCCTGCCATCCAGAGACGCTTAAATTCACTTTGATTGTTATCAAATGTTTGTTGAACTTCGGCTGGGTGCCGAGAAACTTCCCCAGCCTTGAGACTGCACTCCCACTCTTCCTCTTTCTCTTCCTCTTCTTCTCCTGAACCTACCACCTCTCTCACCACATCAGCAAACAGACACAGGGGCAGGTGCCTCCGAGCCTGCACTAAAGAAGGAAGGAAGGAGAAGACAACATGTTCTGAAGCATCCGGTGACGATCTCTGGACCATCTGCTTGACATGAACAGTGTTTGCCTCGGTGGGAAAAGGTCCCATGACTATGGGTCAAGAGTAAAAGGAGGGGACCTCTGTAACAGTTAAGCTTTAAAAAAGTTTTTAAGGCATGAAGTCCAATCCTGTGTCCATATCACCTGTGTAACCAGCACTCAGAGAAAGCAACCAAGCATCGCCAACTTCCTCAACGCTTCTTCCTACCAACTTCCTGTCACTCCTCCTCCCCCGCAGCAAGAAGAATCTCTCCTAATTTTATATTTTATATAAATGAAAGTGTATAAAACGTATTTCTTTTGCATCTCTCTTACGTCTTATATACGCACAGTGCGTCTGTGAAAGTCACCAACGCGATTGCATGCTTACCTTCTTTTTTTGACATTATTTTAATTATTTTGTTGAGGGCTCGTACAATTCTTATCACAGTCCATACATCCATCCATTGAGTCAAGCACATATGTACACCTGTTGCCCTCATCAATCTCAAAACATTCCCCTCTACTTTAGCCCTCAATATC
>NW_022103904.1:249541-250425 GCF_000313985.2 Echinops telfairi
CCCGGGGCCATCAAGGGACGGCGTGTCTCATGATGGAATCAGCCATATTGTCCACTCTGTCCACAGGCTGTGGAGCTTCTTTATCAATTAGTGCTCCACTGTGTGAATACGCACTAACTGATTTCTCTATTCTACTGGTGAAGGGCATTTGTATAATTTTCACTTTAGAGCTATTCTGAAGAAGGCTGCCTGAATGTTCCTGTATATGTTGCATTGTAAGATGCTTATTTTTATTATTTGTACTACTTGGATTTTATAATGTGTGCATGTGTACAATTTTAAAGAGAAAAAATGTTTTTAAAACACCTCAAGAACAGAGACTTAGTTTTGGTTGGTGTGTTTTTTTCTTACAAAGTAGGCAGGAGGAAAAAAGAAAAAGGAATACAGTGAAATCATGAATAGTAGCTATTTAAGGAATGCATAGTGAACCAGTTCTTCACGAAGAACTTTATTTGTATTCTCTCGTGTAATATCCAGATTCCCAGCCCTACAGGTACTCTTGTTATTCCCACTTTCTATCTGTGGAAACTGAGCTGGATGGAGAATAAATAGTGTACCCAGACTCATGCAGGTAGTAAGGAGAGAGCCAGGTGCTAATGTTTATGCAATAACCTCCCACAATACATGACACCACCAGCTCTAATTGGACAAGGCTGGAGGTAGGAAGGATAGCAGCCCACACAGCCTGCTAAGCCCAGCCCAATAGCATGGCTTATTATCCCTCCCTGGCACGTTATGTCCTAATTAATCACATATTTTCACACATGAAAGAGAGAAAGATTGGATGTTTGGTAAGATGAAAGAAATGAATCTGTTCCCACCTGGCATCTCCAAGACTCTGTCTATTTAAATCATCAAGAACACTTCCATACAAACCCCCCTGG
>NW_022103904.1:258524-259650 GCF_000313985.2 Echinops telfairi
AAACTGGTCTGAGATGGGTACCAAAGGAGACAAGATGAAGCTAAAATTTACTTGAGTTAATTTTCAACATAAAATTTGATTTCAAACAACAGAAAAAGACAGGAAAGAAAGAAGAGACAAAAATAGATTTCAAAGGAGACTCTGAAACTTGCTCTTGTAGAAACTAAAGCAAAAGGAAGACGTGATGAGGTGAAAGAACTGAACAGAAGGTTTCAAATGCGGGGTTGAGGATACAAAGTGAAATATGAGAGGAGCAGAGCCTGGAGTTAGGAAACAGAAAGGAAGAACGCCCTGAGCATCCTCACGCTGAAAGCATTGAAGAAGAAACCCAAGCCTCAAATTGCAATATTGAAAAATTATATGAGTAAAATATTGAATGCTGCAGGAAGCATCAAAGAAGATGGGAACAATGCACAGAATTACTCTACCAAAAGAACTGGCTGATGTTCATCATTTCAGGATCAAGAAATAATGGTACTGAAGAAAAGAGTATAAGCTGCATTGAAGGCATTCCTGAAAATAAGGCCAAGGCATTGATTGATATACTTGAAAATAATGCATGTAGGCCTGGAACTGGTAAATTTTCTAGACCAAGGCATGTGTAAAATACCTACCTGGTCAATTAATTGCAAGATAACTATATTTTTGAATATTCAAAAGAAAGGAGTTTAAACAGAATGTGGAAATCACCAGATTATATTTCCTATCATAGTGTGTTAGTCCGGGTTGACTAGAGAAACAAATCCAGAGACCTTCATATATGTGTAAGAGAGAGCTTTAAAGCAAAGGACAGGTAAGTACAATCAGCACGGCAGGAATAGAAGAAGAGACACGTATCTCGCAATAAACAGGTAGAAGCATAGATAGTCAGGGGGAGGGCAGGCCACACCTAGGGAGGTACATGAGAGTCCAACATAAAGAAGGGGAAGGTGGGCAGGTGGAGGGAGAATCAGGGTGGGGAGAAACTGAGTTTATGGCATGGCGGGAACAGAACTGGAATGTGCATACAGACCCCACCAGGACACGCCAAATCAGGAGGGCAACGTAACACGCGGAGGAATCCACAAAAGGACTGGACCATAACCAGAATCAGCCCAACCCCCACCATGGAAGGAAGCACCACAGA
>NW_022103904.1:261773-263310 GCF_000313985.2 Echinops telfairi
TGTGCTTTACACAATTGATGTATGTGTGAATTATGTTAAGAGTTGTATGAGCCCCACAAAAATGATTTTTTCTCATCAAAGAGCAATTATATATTGAGAAAACATCCTAGCCCAGTCCAGATCAGGTCCATAAGTCCTATTTTCACCCATATGTCCGATATTAGTCCATAAATTCCTCTTTAGACTCATGTAGCAAATCTCAATGATGCCAAAAGAAGGAAGATCATAGGATGGTGGGTGCAAGGTCTTGTGAATCCAGTGGCAGTAGAAGCATCTTAGGCCCAGAGAGGGTCTCCACATTACTCCTCAACAGGAAGGTGAATCAGAGAAAGAGTGTGGCCCTCCTCCAGGGAGAAAGAGATGAAGTTCCAAGAATCCTCATGGGAAGGTCATGTCCATCAGGAGGCATCATCAGTCTGATTGACAGGTTAAACTCTATTCCTTCACTCTGTTTATCAAGCTGACATGAAATTATGTATCTACCACCCACATGTAAGTAAAATTTTGTTGAAGATAATAGAAAACAGTTTCAGAATTTCATTGAGAGGGAACTTCCAGAAATTCAAGCCAGATTCAGAAGGGCCTAAGGAACTATGAATAGCATTGATAAAGTCAGATGGATATTGGCTGGAAGCATAAAATACCAGGGAAAAGATGTTTACCTGTGTTTCATAAATTATGCAAAGGCATTCAACTATGTAGATCATAAAAAATTATGGGTAGCATTGCAAAATATGAAATTCCAGAACACGTAATTCTCCTCCTATAGAACCCATACATAGACCAAGAGGCTTTGTTTGGATAGAACAAGGGGACACTGAGAGGTTTAAATTCAGGAAAGATATTTGCAAAGTTTGTAGCATTTCACTATATATATTCAGTCTATTTGCTGAGAAATAACCTTAAAGCTGGAAGTATGAAGAAGAACATGGCACTGGGATCGGGGTGCAAGCCATTACCGTCTGATACGTAGATGACACAACTTTGTTTGCTGAAAGTAAAAAGGATTTGAAAAACCGACCATTGAATATCAAAGATTATAGCCATAAGTATGGACTGCACCTCATCTTAAAGAAAACAGAAATCACAACTGGTCCGATAAGCAACAGCAAGATAAAAAGAGAAAAAACTGAAAGTGTCGGGGAATTCATTTTTCTTGGATCCATAATCAGCCCCTACAGAAGTAGCTGCCAAGAAATCAAACAATGTATTGTATCAGGGGTCTTCAAAAAGTTCATGGAAATATGGAATTTAAAGATAGACATAGAAAATAGAATACTTCATTTCACAACATATGTTCTATCAAGGGCAAGATACTTTTATAAGTGCTATTACCAGACAGTCCTGTCCGACAGAAATGAGGGCCCTGGGAATTTAACCATATCAGTAAAGTCTTCTATATATTATTAACTGACAAAAAAATGAGTGCCCTTTGTGTTACTCTGGGTACATTAGGGAAACAAATCCACAGAAATTCATGTGTAAGAGAGAGTCTTATAGAAAGGTTAAGTGCACAACAAGAAAACATCCCAACCCA
>NW_022103904.1:263976-267927 GCF_000313985.2 Echinops telfairi
TCAAAACCTTCAAAATGGACAGATGATATCATTCTTTGGCCTTCCAAAAGGTCAGCAAGCAAATTGCCTTCAACATCTGAAAAATCTGTTGCTTTGCTTCGAC
This sequence comes from Echinops telfairi, assembly GCF_000313985.2. Taxonomy (NCBI): domain Eukaryota; kingdom Metazoa; phylum Chordata; class Mammalia; order Afrosoricida; family Tenrecidae; genus Echinops; species Echinops telfairi. Next base: position 264,080 of record NW_022103904.1, read on the forward strand.
CAGTCTTCTTGTCTTTGACCAGACCATTCCCACCCCTCAGCAGCCATTGCTTTGAGTGAACATCCTCTACACGGTCTTGGCAGTTAAGCCATGTTTCATCTCCGGCAGTGATTCTTTGAACAAATGCTGCAGGACCTTGACCCCCCACTTAAGAAGCTCTGTTCTTGCCTGCAGCTTATCTCGGCCCAACAGTTTTGGCAAACATCAAGTAGACATTTGGCTATACTATAATGTTTTCGCCAACATTGTGCAAGCTGAACCAAATGAGATGTCTATCGTGTTGGCTACTGTATTTGCTGCTAATTGTCAGTCCTCTTCAATTAGGGAATGAAAAAGATTAATTATTTCCTCACAGATTTATGTGGAAAGGCTGCCAGTAAGGATTTCATCTTCAATTTTATCTAATTTCCTCTTAAAATCCATTTGTATATTGCTGATGTCTTTAACAGCATTGTGCCCATAAACTCTCCATAAAGCATCGAGAATTTCACCATTCTCTCATGGAAGCTTCACCATGAATATGCCATGTTGTTTTGTTTCAATTTTAACAGTTATGTTGCTCTGATAGAGGCTCTTATCAAACTGTTCTCTTATTCTTCGTGCTTCCAACTGGATCTTTTTCAGACATGTTATGTCAAATTGGTACGCATTTATTTTGGTACAAAAATATTTTGAAACCATAGGGGTTTTTCACAATACATATTTCCCATGAACTTTTTGAAGACCTGCTGCCAAGGACCGCTTTAGCGTGTTGAAATGCAAAGATATCGCCTGGAGGACTACGTGCCAGCTGACCTTTTCTTTTTAACCACTTCCTATGCATGTTAAGCTGGGCAATGATTGAAGAAGACCAAAGAAGAAATGCTGCCTTGTGATTATGGTGTTGATGGTATTCCATAGACTGCCAGAAGAGCAGATGAATCTGTCGTAGAAGAAGTACAGCCGAAATACTCCTTAGAGGTGAGGACAGTTGGACTGCATCTCACATACAGTGGTCACGTTAACGGGAGGAACCAGCCCCTGAAGAAGGATGTCAGGAAGACATGCATCGAGATGGATGGACACAGTGGCTGTGGCAATGAACTCAAACATAACGATTGTGAGGTTGGTGCAGAAGAGAGTAGTGTTTTCTCCTTTTATATAAATGGGGTGTTTTGAGGAGGAACTGACCCAATGACTGCTAACAGCAGATCTGCCCATCACCAGAGTGTGAGCTGCGGTGTCTTCCGCACCCTAAGAAATAGGTAAGAGCACTGCCTGCCAAACCCCTCTTCACAGCGAGTAATAAGCATGGAAATTGCACAGTAGCTCTCCTGGGAAGGACTATACTGAGCCAGATGAGAAGAAATTCCCCCACAGTATAAAACTTGCTTCCTAATATAACAACAGCCTTTGTTCAGCATGTTGCTCACCTTCAAGCGACAGTGCAACCCTGCCGTAGCATCCTGCCAGCTCTGACCTGGGAGGGTCAGCATCCACAGTACGTGCCCTTCCAGCAAGGATAGTTTTCATTGCTAGCTTTTTGTCTTGTCCAAATCTCTGGATTACAAAATAATCTGTAAGAGCAGTAAAAAATATCACATGGATCTTTTACATATATTCTCCAAATATTAACATTTTTAATATATGCTTATCATTCCATGTATCATATGTACAACTCTCTAATCTAAAGATTTATTTTATTTTCACCAGTTGTCTCAAAACGTTATTTATAGCAAAATAAAATTCTGTGTCATGTAGTGGGTTGAGTTGTCAAAATTATTTAGTCTTCTTTGATCTGGAACAATTCCTCAGTTTCTCATTGTCAAGATAAAAGCACTTTAAAAATTACATTGCATTATATTGTGGAATGTCCTTCCACTTGGACTTATAGGGTATTTCTTCCTGAATAGATTCAAGTTGTGTACTTTAGACAGATATACCACAAAAGTTATCCTGTGATCCTTTGGCATAAGAGTAAGTAAAAAAATATTGCTAGGAAGAAATCAGATGGTGCCAGGCTGTCAGAAAGAATAATATTTGAGGTCTCAAAGACTTGTCTTAATACAAGCAGCCATCTAAGTGATGCATCTGTTAAGTCCATATGCAAGAAGCATATCAGCCTGGGTGATGCAAAGATTCTAAATAATAAAATCCAAATCCACTAAATCTGGAAGAGGGAACAGTATTAGAGCTTAAATTCCAAACCCCTGGATTGTAGAAGGCTATGGATACAATGGAGCCCAAAATCCACTGGCAGGGCCCCATATAGAATAAGACTCCGGTGAATTTCCTCTACCATAGGTGTGAATAGTCCTTCTATCAAATATAGTGCATTGTAAAATAGATTGTTGCAGGTGTAGTTAGCCTAAAATGTAGCACCTTATCATTTGATTTCCCTTTGATTCATTTTAATTCGTTCCAGTTTTTAATATTTTCTTCTTTCTTTTCAATTGAGGTTTTATTTTATCATGGTTATTGGGGTTTGTCTTTGTTCTGTATTGTTTTCTGTATATAAAATCCAGGATGGATGAGTCTATAGGAACAGTAACTGGATTAATAATTTCCTAGGAGAAGAGGAGCTCTGTTGGTTACGTGTTAAGTTTCAATCTGCATGGTCGTCAGTTCTAAACTACCAGCAGCTCCAAAGGAGAAAGAGTGGGCTTTCTACTACTCCTATAAGCAGTTATAGTCTTGGAAACCCACAGGGAGGTCACTGTGAGTCACTGTTGACTGGATGGCAATGAGCTTGTCTTGGTTTGGAGAGGGCCATGGGAGGGCAGGATGAGGGGACGGGGAGCTAACAATAATGAGTAGAAGAAAAAAGAAAATGTTCTGAAATTGCTTGTGGTGATGATTGCACAGCATTTCTTAATATTACTGAAACTATTGAATTGTATAATATTAAATTATATGTCAGTACAACTGTTTTTAAGTACATGACAGGAAAAAAAGCATTGCTACTATTATAGCTATGAAAGTGATGGAGCATACACGATGCAAAGTTATGAAAACTTCTTACAAATAACCAAACGCCTCGAGGGTATGAGTCATTGGGTTTGAGGACCATGGTTTTGAGGGTCTCAGGGACAAGAAGGTTAATGAACCAAGTGGAGTCCACACAATGTTCTGCATTGAATAGGGTCTTAAAACTCCTGTTGGTCTTTTCCTGTGCTGCGGAAGGAAGCGTGCTAAGACTGAAGACCCATGGAAATAACCCATCCAATGGACGGATGGGCAAAGTGCAGGTCCGTTTCCAGGACTCTGAGACTAGAGGAACTAGAAGGTGCCTGGCTACCACCACTAAGCGCTCTGGAAGGGATCACATTAGAAGGTCCTGAATAGAGTTGAGGGATAACGTGGAACAAAATGCAATGTCATAAAAAAGGCCAGATTTCTGGTCAGATAAATTGGTAGATCCTCTTAGACCAGTGGTTCTCAACTTTCCTAATGCCACAACCCTTAATACAGTTCTTCATGTTGTGGTGACCACCCCCAAACATAAAATTATTTTTGTTGCTACTTCCTAACTGTCATTTTGCTACTGTTATGAATCAGGTGACCCCTGTGAAAGGGTTGTTCAACCCCAAAGGGGTCAAGGCCCACAGGTTGAGAACTGCTACCTTAAACGATGGCCTTCACTCACTCTTCAGGTCTGGAAGTGAACTCACCTCTTGGGCTCCATTTTCAGCCAAACAGTAGGCTGCACTGTTAGGAAACGATGACGCTAGTGAGGTATGGACAACTTGGAGAAATAAATAATTCAGAAGGGTTAGGAAAGAAGGAGGAATGGAAACAGAAACCACAGGAGGACGGTGGGATGAATGCAGTGCGATTAAACAAAAGAAACCACAGGAGGACGGTGGGAT
>NW_022103904.1:268094-287356 GCF_000313985.2 Echinops telfairi
CGGTGGGATCAATGCAGTGCGATTAAACAAAAGAAACCACAGGAGGACGGTGGGATCAATGCAGTGCGATTAAACAAAAGGAGTCTGAGTTATTGAATGGAAACTGATCTGCTTTGTAAACCACCGATTCACAATAAAAATTTAAAATTTTTTAAAATAATTGAGACTAGGCTTCTAATGCACCATGAATGCATTGGTTTGTTCCAACTAGAACATGTTAAACATGTCTCTGAGATCAGAGTGAGCTGCAGACAAATTCTTTCGGCAATATCTTTGTCTTTGTCTGCTAGGATGGCTTTGGGGAAAATAAGTAAATAGATAGATAAATAGATTAAAAATCCAATCAAAATGGAGGTGAACTGCCAGGTCAGTTAATTCAAGGTCCAGGTATCAGTCAAGAAGGTTACAGTGACTGTTTTGGAGCATTCCAGAGTGATCATTTTGAAAGATTTTCTTAAAAGACACAGAAGGCTCATTGAGGCTCATTATGAATAAGTTTCAGAAACAATAACAGCAGCATTCGAGAGAGAGGTCAGGAAAGTCGTTTGTTGAGGGTTCACGGGCTGACTTCACCCATCTACTCACCACCCTCAGCTCGCCCGCCCTGGCAGACTTCTTTTTGTTCCCAAATTCAAAGAGCATTTCAACGGCCGCAGCTGAGTCTGTCGAGGCTGCCACAGCTGCCATTTGGACATGGTGTCGCCTGAAGGGCACAAAACGCTTCAGGGCAGGGCTAGACAGAGACACAGCCTGCGGCATGTGCAGACTCAGATGGTGAGTGTGTTGAGAAACAATAGCTTCACACTTTCGCTTTTTGTTGAATAAAGGTTTCTATGATTTTGTAGCAATATTCTTTACCTACTCAAGCAATCTCAGGAGGCATGGATGTCAATTTATCCCCTTATTGGTCATGTTATTGATACATCGCTTCACTGTATTTAGCACCAAAAGTATTCTATTCTCGTGGCAATAAATAAATATTTTAAGACTGCATAAACATACTGTTATTTTTCATACTTTAATCCACTATTCTTAGCATCCATTTGGAATTCTTTTCCCCCCTCGGTATATAGATTTTTTTTTTTTTAGCGGAGGTAAAACCTACGAAGTACAAAATCTTCCTAGCTTACGTCCTGTTGCAAGTTCAGGTCTTTGGAAAGCAGATGCTGAGAGAGAATATCATGCAAAACTGTTGGTGTGGGTGGTATCTGGGAAAAGACAAGGAGAGAAGCTAGGTCAGACAGGAGGGTGACCTCACAAGGTCGGGGTGAGCACAGATTGTGTCTTCGAGGGTGACCATCTTGAATGGAAATAACGAGACCTTTGTGCGCTGCCTTCCTCAGGCATTTGGGAACAGTGTGGTCACAACTGGAAAGTGTGGCATACCCTGGGAGGTCAAAGCACTGGAGGAAGCCAGCAAGAGCAAACGATGCACATTTGCTCTTGTTGAACCTGCTGCGGGAACATCCGAAAACCCACCCATCGCCAGAGATGGAAGCAGGCAGCCTCACTTCACGAGAGTGTGGGCTCTCACACATGACAGGGGCAACGAGAGGAAGTATGGGAAGAGACACGGGATTTGTATATGGTCGGGGGACAACTGGAAAAGGGGAGACACTGGTTGCAATGGGGACTTTTAAGACCCATTGAAAATCTCAGGAACAAAGCTTTTTGTGAGGAAAGTACCCTGATGAGAATGGATGTGGTGATTATTTACCTAATTGAGCAGTAATGACTGAGGTGCGGGCCACTTTCCTGGGATTAATAAAGAGCCAGGGAGTTGACAGTGTAGGCCATTATGCTCAGCTGGTAGTTAATCTTGGTGAAGGGCAGAGTGCCAGGATTATATCAGTACTGTAAAATGAGCTCAAGACTCAGAGAAGTTGGGATTTATTTCCTGAGGAAGATTTTTAATTGTCAATTAAGTACCTCATGCCTGATTAGGGAATATAAATTCTACCATTAAACAGACTTTCACGCAAGATCTTCAAATCGTGTCAACATTGAGAGTGTCCTCCAGGCTGCGCTTGCTGTTAGAAAAGTCGGGTGAGAGGGAGCCTTGTTGTTGGTAGGTGCAATCTGAATCAAAGCTACCCTACGCACAACACAGCAAAGACACCACCAGCCTTGTGCCATGCTCACAATGGCTGTTGTGTTGTGTTGTGTAGTGTTGTGTTGTGTTAGGTTGTGTTGTGGTGATCTTATGTTACATGATGTGATTTGGAACCCCTGGTTCCAGCCGCTGTGCCAATCCATCTCATTGGGATCTTCTTCGTTTTCTCTGACCCTCTGCTTTATCAGGCATGATGTTCTTTTCTAAGGTCTGCCCTCTCCTGATCACATATTCCAAGTAGGGGAGATGAAGTCTCACCATTTCCACTTCGAAGACCTTTCTGGCTTTTCATCATCAAAATCACATTGGCTTGTTCTTCTGGCACAGGGACTCTCAAATGAACAAGCAAAAGCCTTGCTGCCATGACGTGGATTCCTACTTAAAGCAGGCCCATAGATCAGAGTAGAATTGCCCCAAACCTCATGGTAGTAAAGAGCCTCGTTTTTCTCCCTCACTGGTGGAGTCAAACTGCTGACCTTGTAGTTATCAGCCCAATGCACAACTCACTACATCACCAGGACCCTTAGGAACATCAAAAATGGTTTCTTGTGCAAACTCAAGCAAACTAGCTATGATTGCCTCTCTTGCTTTAACAACAAATCAACAATATTAAAGACATTGAGCTGGGTTGTAGCAATACACACTCTGGAAACCCACAGTTGGAATTTTCGTCCAGTGTCCCTTAAATAAAGTCAGAGCAGTTTCTTGTTCAGAGCAGTACAAATGGAGTTAATAAAATCTTATAATCAGAAATGTCAAATTCTCCACCAAAATTATGTTTACATTTAATATCAACCTTATTCAGTGTGATAAACATTCAGTTGCTACTCACTTGCCAAGAAAGAGTTAACCAGATGGTGTGGCAGTTACACAATTTCTGGTCAATTTGAGCAAAGGGGTGGAGTCTAGCCTGTCAATCAGGTCATAGCCAATGATGCCTCTGTGTGGGTATGACCTTCTTCTAAGGATTCTGGGGACTCGTCTTCTTCCCTGGAGGCAGGACACATTCTCTGGGCTTCACATTCTGTGGACAAGCCACATGGAGCTATGCTGACGGCAGCCAGAGCCCTGGAGCTGGAGGAACCACCTGGAGAGCCACGCCAGCGCTGAGATGCTTCCACAAGACACTTCACCCACTGACCTGTGATCTTCCTGCATTCAGTATCATTGCATATTCTGCCTGAGTCTATAGAAGAACTTATGGATTAGCATGAGACATATGGGCTAATATCAGACTTATGGACTAATATTGGCCTTATGGACTTGATCTGGACTGGGCTGGGATGTTTTATTGATGCATAATTGCTTCTTAATATAAAGTTATCTCTTACACACATATGAATGTCTCTGGATTTGTTTCTCCAGTCAACCTGGACGAACACATTATAAACTAACACAGATGGCTACAATTATTCATGGGGCTCAGTTCTATCTGGGGAACTGCAAACAGCAACTGAGAGCAAGCAAGCAGAGGTCTAGGGATGGTGCCTCAACTTTCCCTTGACGCAGGGGTGAGTCCTATAATGACGGCCTTTGCATTTTAAAGAACTTTACAAATTCATTTACTTGATCCATATTTCCTTCTCCTTCTAGCCAACACTTGGTATCTTTCTAGGCAGTATGAAAAGGGCACAAGTAATCACAGCCATTGGCCAGTAGAAGCTTATAATCGGACAGAGATCTTAAAATCCAGGGACCCCTTTCGGAAACCTACACACCCAATCCTGTTCCTCCTTCTAGTATCTTGACCCTGTGATCATTGTCATCATCTGAAGACCTTGAAAGACATGACAATTTGCCTCAAACCGCTCACTGCGATGCCACCTCAGCTGCAAGGCGTCAATCCTCAGTAGCACTGATCCATTTAAAGAAAGTCACCATTGACCATTGTCGAAACACAATGCTAGGATCTGAAAATGTGAAGATGAATAAAAAATAATTATCTTTGCCAGCCCATAATGTAATAGGAGGAGAGAGAGATAAAATAAAATGCATTAGTGATTCTTATGTTATTGTTAAAGATTAAATGATGTCCCCTATAAAGAGATGATGCAGTCCTAACCTACCCGTGAGCAGTTCCTTACTTAGAAAGACAGTTTCAAAGATGCTAACAGTTAAGTTATTATGAATTCATACTGGGGTAGTATGGGTCTTAATCCAATCTGAGGGATGTATTTATGAAAGAAGAGAAGAGACAGAGAGACAGGCAAAGAGATGCTGTGTAACACTGCGGTAGCAACACAACAGACACCTGAACACCTCGCCCTACCAGAAGCTGGAGAAGAACACCTAGAGCAACCAGAAGCTAGCAGAGAGGGATGGGACCGAATCTCTCTCAGAGAAATCAACCCCAGAAGAAATCCACACGGCCACCATCGTGATCTCTGCCAGGATCCAGAACCGGGAGGCAAGAAGTGTTTGGTCTTTAAAGTACCACTATTTTGTGGTACTTTCTTACAATAGTATTGGCAAAGCAATTAAGAGAGAAGTGTAGGGAGAGACACCGAAAAGGGATTAATCAAACTGAGGCCAATACTCAAAATGACTTCATAAATAAACTAACCTTGAATGAAATCTTGAGGAGCCAGTAGACAGTCTTTAGGCAGAGGTACAGAAAGTTCCTTCCAAGCCAAAGAAGCAACACAATCAAAGGGTATTAAACCCATATCCCACTGCCATCAGGTCAACCCAACTCACAGCAAAGTGACATATCTAAGTAGTGTGAAGGAACCACAAGCAGTTCATAGTAGAAACCCTTTTAACTGCCTATTCTCAACTACTTCACCAGATTAGCCAATGGTCTTATTCCTCCTGCAAAACGCCACAAATAATCACCCACCAGGAGCACGGGAGTCCTTGGTGGGCCTGGCCACTTCTGCTCCTACCTCTCACAGGAATCAGAGGTGTGCGTCCCCAAATCAGCTCAGGCACACCTCATTCTTGACTTCTCCTCACTCCACCCACATTCGCAAGTTCATCTTTACAAGAAAACCTCAAAGGAATAATAGAGCTTTCCAAGAGTAGGTTTTGTCTTTTCTGACTAATACAGTTTCTTAGGATTTTCCAGAGAACACGAGAGTATTTTTAAAAGCAAGAGTAATGCACGGAAGTGATTAAGCCTTTAAAGTGTATCCTTTATGCCCAAGGTCCTGTTAATTACCATTTAGGAACAGCTTATTTGCAATGCACTCAATTACTTAGGTAACTAACTAGGTTTTCACTGATCTGAGAGCATCATTTGCTGAACAGCAAATCACTAATGCAGTGGCACATTTCCACTGATGGCATAATCCCAGAAATAGGTTTATTTGAGATTATGCTTCTGGAGAAAAAGACATTTTAGCAAAATACAGCTCCGTTTTTTATATAGCTACTTAGACCCAAGATGCATATGTTTAATTGTACCCCCCAACCCCGGCCACACACACACACACACACACACACACACACACACACACACTAATTAATCAATCAAGAAAGAATACCCAAGTTACTATAATGTCCATTCCACTCATTCATCCAGTCTATTCCTTAAAAGGAAACGTTTCATAATATTGTTATTTAATCAGATCACAATCCACAACTTTCATGTTCCTGCTCAAGCCTGATATTCACAGTGAGACTTCTATGAGCTATCCTAGCCCTGTTAGCCCTGTATCCTAAGAGTGTTGTCTTAAGCCCTCTAGTTCAAGTGTGGGGTCAGATGTTAAAATGGAGGCTTCTCCTGGCTTGTGTAGCTATGGGGCTTAGTGAATTGGGAGGCAAGAAGATCAACCAGGAAGCAAGAAGACCACAGGTTAGTGGCTTCAGAGGTTGCTGAATCCAAGGTTAGCAGATCGAGCCTAGGGCTGCCAGGTCCAATGAATCCAAGGTTGGCAGGACAGATGGCAGGTGTCTGATGCTCCAAGGCTCAGCAAGCAATATGGTATAAGTGTTGACTCAAGTCAAAAGAACCACAGGTAGATGAGCGAGAGGCAGGAGCCAGACCTGCTTGACCAGCACCCACTTACAGATAAAGTAGGCCACACACTCGGGAACATCATCAGGACTGTAGCCTGAGTAAGGGGTTGCCTTCACCCCAAACTTCTAACAATTGTTTGGCCGCTCACAGCAGATTCCATCGTGAAGGTGATTACATTATGTTAGGCCACATCATGGGGAATTATAGACCTCAACTGTCAAACCACTGAACTCCTCACTTAGGCAAATTGACACAAAACCAACTACCCAAGGTGTTATGTTTCATTTCTAAAGAAAGTGACCCTCAAGTTGATGAATTCTTACTTAGTACAGTCTCATATTTCAGCACCAACCACCATAAAACCAGGTCATTAGCTTTTGGACAGAGATGGTAACGATTCATGTATTTCCTTTTGGCGATAGCTCTTCACTCCATTATCAGACTCAGCATGTCCCCAGTTAGCCTACATTGGTATTTATTTGTCTGGTTATACTCCTGGCAGTTAAGAGAGAAGGTGGGGCCAATTCCTGAAGTCTTGTTCAGAGAAGTACACTGTGTGTTTTGCTCATATATAAGTACTGGTTCTTAGTTCAGTGGGATGGGTTGCCTCTGCCAGTTTTGAATGCTTAAGGGTCTTTCAGACCAAAAATGAATGGAGATGCCCACTTAAATGTCCCTACCACATACTTTCAGGTTCTAGGTTTTAACCAGAAACCTGTCTCGGCAAAGTGTTTAAATGCCTATAGAAGTCTAGGAATCTAACTATCTGATGCTGAGTTTTTTCTTCAGTATGTCCATCCTCCCACTACAAGACAGAAGGACTTCCTTGTAAACTACCCATGAGATCCGGCTTTCAAATGTAGGTCTTCTTGTTGTTTAATGACCTTTCATTTCTCAGTATCCTTCTACTATTCACCTTCTACTTCTCAATTGCCTGAGTCAATAGCATGCTGGCTTCCACCCAGATATTTCCCCAGACCAACACAGGCAAAACATTTAATAACTGGGAAGTTGCCTGTGCCAGGAACTATCCATGCTTCACATACCACTCAGGACAAGGTTCTCCTTGGCAGGGAGGTGATACTTTAGCCAACCCACAAAGCCCAGTTTATCGAGGCCCACTCTTGCTGTGCCCAGTGAAGGCTAAGAGAAGGGATCAGAAGTACACAGTCTTAAGTCCATGAGACAATTTTCATCCCTTGTTGAAGAAGAGAAAGAACGAAAGAGGGGGTAGAGAGAGCCTTAGATCACAGTGCAGTGCCGAGAATATCTTAGCCAGCTCAACAGGACATCCAGAGTAAGAGTCTCCCTTAGACGCATGCCTTATCTGACAGGAATTGGCCAGCACTCAGACCACACTGTGTTCAATCATCTGTCCGGAGCCGTCTGATGGAAGTAGGAGCTGCCAATCAACCACGGCCCCCATCTCCTCAAATCTGTGAGGTCGCTCCAGAAACCCATCACTGTTTGCCCATCACTTTGTAGTGGCTGGCTCAAAGATGCTATTTCGATTCCACTAACGACAGCAACCCTTTCTTCTTTCTGCAGTAACATACGGATTGTTCTTCTCCCACAGTCGGAAGCACTGCAAAGCATTCGGAGGTGTGACAGCAACTCTTTCACCCTCTCTTCAAGGAGGGCTATTCGCTCCTATTTATAGCCTCTATTTGTTGTGATCCGTTGGCAAAAAAATAAACACGGACATAGCCATCTGGAGTAGTCCCCTTGTTTGCAGACTCTGTCAATGCAGAGCGATTCACATCTTTCACAATCCCCTGATAATCACTACCAGGTGTCTGTTTGGGGGGGATTTCTAGAGATACTGCTTTTGAGTCCATGGTACGCACCTTGTTGTTTACCTGGAAAACATACAAATACTTGCTTGCTGTCACCAGGCCTTTAAGTTATTTTCCCAGTTAAATTGCAAATGTTACACTATGAAATCTACATCTGTATATAAAGTACATCGCATGACTAAGTAGGTCAGAGATGACACATGTGATTCGTCTTGTCGTGCCTCTCTGATCAATTGCATGGGACTGCCAGCAGCACTACTTTGAGAGTCTGGATCACATAATCCATTAGTGATGTCTGTAGTGCATCAGTGGAGGAGCTTTGTATAGGTACATGTTTTTCCTCCCTGGTGTTGAGCCTGTAACTACAAAACTGAGTGAAGATGAATTGCTTACAGGAAAACCAAGTTTCCTGTAAAACCTTGGCCTCAGTTGCTCTGACGTTTAACCTATGTCAATCTATGTCAAATAAATTAATAAATCACTCACTTGACTTTTTTCAAAGCAACAGTTGGAAGGGAAAGGGGGAAATAAGTAGAAAAATTGGAGTCAGAAATTGGGGGGAGGGGAAGAAAAGGTACAAGTCGATTTAAAACAGAATGAATTCAGGAAGGGGAATCTTAGGGGACTTCCAAAAGGTTATAGATGATAGATAGATAGATAGATAGATAGATAGATAGATAGATAGATAGATAGATAGATAGATGGATGGATGGATGGATGGATGGATGGATGGATGGATGGATAGATAGATAGATAGATTGATAGATAGATAGATAGATATAGAGAGATAGACAGACAGATGGTTGAGAGAAAATGAACTCCAACCCATGACAACCTCCTGTGTTTTCAGTGGCTCTTTTGTTCAAAGTACATTCTGAGGCCTTTCTGAGTTGCCACAGGATGGACTCGAACAGCTAATGTTCAGGTAACAACGGAGTGTGTGGACCATTTGCACCACGCAGTGACTCCTTTCCCAAAGTAAGCATTTTGCTTTTCTCAGGGCTGTCCTTCACTGATCCTTAAACAGCCCTTGGTTTAAGACTGACCTGATGCTCGAGGAAGTCCTTTCTGCTACTTAGAGGTTGCCTATTCGGTTGATATGATTCCCCTTCGGTGAGTATTGAAATCCTTCCTAGCTGGTTACATCCGAGTGGCAGTACGCTCCGATAAATAAAGTCAAGCCTTTCCTTACTTTTCCCCCCGGTAGTCATAGAAAGATACCAATAAATAAGAAATGATCTTTCCCAAGAATTCATTGCAGCTACACAACAGAGCTGCAAATTTGAAGGAACCTGAAATTCACTGCAGTGTATTTTGGTTAGACTCTTTCACAGGGCTGGTCAACATTTTGACAGACATCATTTGGCGATTCACCGGAGACTTCATGGCACCTGACCTGGTTTGCCGAGTGGTCCGCTATTTGCAGGTATGTCGTGACTTCTGAAGGAACACGGGTGGTACTGTCAGGTAAGCATTATTCTGTTCACTGCAAGGTGAGCGTTTCAAATCCAGAAACTGTTCCTCAGAAGAAAAATGAGGCTGTCAGGTCCCATAAAGATTTATAGTCTCAGAAACTCTGTACGTGGTCATTATGATGAAATGCACATGATGATAGTGGGTTTGGGGATTAGCAAGTCCCAAATGTGGTGAAATGAATGGAAACCAAAGTTAGCTCATGCCTCTGTTTTTGTTTTGTTTTGTTTTATTAATAAATTATTTTATTGGGGGCTCTTACAGCTCTTATAACAATCCATACATCAATTGCATCAAGCACATTTGTACATATGTTGCCATCATCATTTTCAAAACATTTTCTTTCTGCTTGAACCCTTGGTATTAGCTCCTCTGTTTTCCCTCCTTCCTTTACCCATCCACCCTCATGGTCCTGATAAATTATAAATTCTTATTCTTTTCATATCTTACACTTTCCACTGTCTCCCTTGACCCACATTTCTGTTGTTTGTTCCCCTGGAGTGGGGTGGGGGAAGTCATACATCCATCATTGTAGTCAGTTCCCCATTTCTCCCACTTCTCCCCGCACCTTTTCCCTACCCTCTTGGTATCACTACTCCCAATACTGTTCCTGAGGGGTTTATCTGTCCTGAATTCTGTGTATTAAGAGCTTTTATCTGTACCAGTGTACATGCTCTGGTCTAGCTGGATTTGTAAAGTACAACTGGGGTCATGATATTGGGGGGAGGGGGAGGAAGCATTAATGAACTTGTGTGTTTCATTGGTGCTATGTTGCATCCTGGCTGACTCGTTGCCTCCTTGTGACCCTTCTGTGAGGGGATGTCCAATTGTCCACAGGTGGGCTTTGGGTCTCCACTCCAGCTCCCATCATTAATATATTTGTTTGTTTTTGGTCTCTGATTCCTGTTACCTGATTCCATCAACACCTCACGGTCACAAAGGCTGGTGTGCTTCTTCCATGTGGGCTTGTTGCTTCTCTGCTAGATGGCTGCTTGTTTAACTTCAAGCCTTTAAGGCCCCAGACACTTTATCTTTTGATAACCAGGCACCATCAGCTTTCTTCACCACATTTGCTTATGTACCTATTTTGACTTCAAGTATGGTATCGGGAAGGTGAGCATCACAGAATGCCAGATTATTAGAACTGTTTTGGGGTGGTTTTTTGTTTTGTTTTTTTTTAATAAGGAAAATGCCACTTCCATGCTTTGCTATGCAACAAACTGACCCCTCCACCTAGTTGAAAGAAAAAACAAAATGTATGTTATTTTTACCCTTTCTTTTGCTAAAAAATAATGCATTTGTATATGTAAACAAAGGAGCCCTGGTGGTGCTGGGAGTTCAGCATTGGTCTAGTAACCACAGAATCAGTAGTTCAACCCCACGTGCTGCTCTGGAAGAGAGCTCAGGCTCTCTGCAACCCTAAAGACGTACAGTCTCGGAAACCCTATTTGGGGCCCCTCTGAGCCGGAATCTACTTCATGGAGTAGGAAGGTTAGCTATGAAGAAAAACAAATAAGGAATGATAAGAACATAAAACATTCATATTTCAAGCAACAAGGAAAATATCTGGGTTGATGTTAAGGTTTAGACATCTGCCTCAATAATCTCCAGAAAGTTTATCAATTCTATTCCCTTTTCCCCCTCAAACTGACCCAATACAAGGTAGTGTTTTGTTTTGTTTTTTAATTTTGGCAATTTATTTATTTATTTATTTATTTATTTCAATTTACATTTTTGTTACCAGAAAAAATGCATTTTTGTCTTATTTTGATTGGCATTTGAATTCCTTCTCTCAACTACTCGTTACTATTATTTTATAAAATGAGATACTTGTTTTCTGACTTATTGGTGAGAACTGTTTTTAGGTTTGAGATATTTTCACATTGTCATGTTTCAATATAAGTCATATATATGTATCATATATACATCTAGTGTGAAACATTGACTCAATAACACAATTGTATATCATGTATATGAAACATGATATGTGTATAACAGTATATGACATTTCATCTAAGTATGGAAGGGCTCTTTCATGCTGGTCTAAGATAAATGTATTTGGTTTTTGAGTTCTTGCAATTTTATTCCATGTGTTCATACCTACCCTGATGCTAGCACTTTGAGTATAAATTCTTGTAGATGTATAGGTTTACACTGCATTTCTGAAGAGCCTTACTCTGCTAGACTCCATTTGTGACTAGGACATTTTGGGATCTTTAAGTCTGTAAGTGAGATTAGGGTTTTCATGCTTTCCGAACTTAGTAATGGAGTTATTTCACCTTCGGAAAATGAATAGGGCTCATTTACACTCATCTATTGTGCTCTGAGCATAACCTTGAAAGTCTGATAGGTATCAAAGCACTTCGCCCATTATCTGAGCTGGTATTTTCTAGAGGGTAATTTTTTTTCTTTTATCAGGGCTCTGACAGCTCTTATCACAATCCATACATACCTCTATTGCATCGAGCACGCTTGTACATATGTTGCCATCATCATTTTCAAAACATTTTCTTTCTACTTGAGTATCCGCTCCTCATTTTTCCCTCCCCCTCCCACTCTCCCTCCCCTTCATGAACCCTTTAAAAAATTTTCCCCATGTCTTACACTGACCAATATCTCCCTTCACCTGTTTTTCTGTTGTCTGTCCCCCTGGAAGGGGGTTATATGTCGATCATGGTGATTGATTCCCCCTTTCTCCCCATACCTACCCCTTCCCCTCCTGGTATCACTACTCTCATTATTGGTCATGAGGGGGTTAAGTATCCTGGATTCCCTGTATTGCAAGCACTTCTCTGTAGCAGTGTACATGCTCTGGTGTAGCCAGATTTGTAAGGTAGAATTGAGATCATGATAGTAGGGGGCAGGAATCATTACAGAACTAGAGGAAAATTGTATGTTTTTGTTGGTGCTATACTGCTCCCTGACTGGCTTGTCTCTTCCTTGTGACCCATCTGTAAGTGGATGTCTGATTGTCTACAGATGGGCTTTGCATCTACATAGAGGGTAATTTTTAAATGGTATTTTGTTTGTTTTTTAAGATTTTTGCTTCCTTTTAGGGAAATGTTTTAGATTGCATACTCTCTTGATAATCAATTACTTCAAAACTTAATAATTAATTATCTCAAAACCCAGTTGCTTAAATCAGTCTGTGAGTCACAAATTTGGGAGCAACTTAGCTGGCAGATCCAGCTAAAGGCTTCTCATAAGGATCGGCCAGACGTTGGTTGAGACAACAGTCCTAGGAGCACGTGAGTGAGCTGAGGCTAATTAGCTTCAAGGTGGTTTCATCGTATACCTAGTAAGTTAGTGCTGGTTGTTGGCAGAGAACATGAGGGACTTGTAGGTATTTCTGAGTGCCATCACTCCTTGTGCTAGCTGCAATTGAGTCAGTTCATGGTCACACTATGTAAAGTAGAAAAAATGTGCC
Organism: Echinops telfairi; assembly: GCF_000313985.2. Lineage (NCBI taxonomy): Eukaryota > Metazoa > Chordata > Mammalia > Afrosoricida > Tenrecidae > Echinops > Echinops telfairi. The sequence continues at coordinate 280,865 of NW_022103904.1, forward strand.
ATTTTCAACATGGTTGGTATAATTGAGTCAATTGTTCTCATCGCTGTGTATTCTGAGTGCTTTCTAGTCTAGGAGTCTTATCTTCTGGTTGTGATCCCATAAGCTCAATTAATTGAGACGGGTTCTCTTACAGATCAATAGGGTTCGAGAGGGCACAATTTGCAAACAAGAAAAGTTATAGATTAAGAGGTAGAGAGACAGAACACTTGGCGTGTGGGGACACATGAAGGCAAGACCCTCCCCGGTCAGGAGCTCTATTCACAGCAGGTTTATATATACACTCCTTGTCACGTAGCCTGCATCTTGTGACTATCCCTTTGCGACAAAGGGATAGTTGACGATTATCTGAGGGTATACAAAGAAACATGAATAATTCTGCCAAGTTGTTTAAGGACTGGAGGGGAGGATGAAGTCAGGGACAAGAAGAAACAGAATTCTATGTCCCAGCAGCCTCTCTGGAAGCAAGAGGGAACGTATACATGTGATCTTAGAAGGTGAGGCCAGCTGGCTCATTAGTTCTCTGGGCTGATCTGTCAGCACTTTCCCAAAGAGCAAACAGCTCTGCTCTCACACGATCCCTTGAGTTTTCACTGAATGATTTTCAGCAGTAGATTGCTAGATCTTTCTTCCCAGTCCAGAAGCCCTGCTTACCCCTACTTCCCCTGGATGACCATGTTACCATTTGAAATAGCATTTGGCAGTTTTCAGTATGATAACGGCACACAAGCCACCACTGTATGACTGATCGATGGGTTGTGAGCTCACACCATATCATTCGCTTTTCCCAAAAATAAGCTCCACAAGAGCCAAAAGTGGAAGTGCCCATGTCTTTTGCAAACTAGCCTCATACATGCTCAGAAGTCATATGCCATCACCTCCAAATTATTCTCTTGGTCATTCAGCTCAATGGAGGATTGAAATCAGGAGGAAACTATCGATGGAGAGCATCTTGGGGGTGAACTATTCCTTTCAAAAGCATAATTTATGTTGTAATGTATATGCGCTTTCTCACTGGTGACTTAAAAGTGTCTTCTGAACCACCCATGATTTTTCATGTCAGCAGCGTTTCTTTTTACATTATTTAGAGAAAATATTAAGATAATCTCTTGGAAGGAGAGAGAGTAAAACACATCCTGGCCCACCATGCCTCAAGGATGCTGTTCCTGTTCAGAGCAGCCAATGCACATAGAGGACCGTAGGTCCGGCCACACCATGAGACATGACGTTGTCCCTCACTGACCCATCGTGCTACAGGGGACAACACTGGAGACACAGTGTGGGGATTGTGCCCAATCTGACCCCACCACACTGGGGCAAAACACGAAAGGTGGGCAACAGAGCAGCCAGGGGAGCAAAGCAATGAAGTCCCCGAGGAATACCACAAATAAATTTTGGAGCCAGAGCCTAGCATCTAATCACACTCAACTGGAAAATACTCATAAAAGTCAACAAACAGACCTGGAGCTATTTAGGCTTTTTTATTGTTGTTTTGGTTTTCTTTTGTTGTTTTGTTTTGCTTTGTCTTGTTTTTGTGCTTATTATTGTCTCTGCACGTCTATCTAGATAAGATAGGCAGGATAAGCAATCCAGAGGAGAAAAAAACTGGACTGATGGTTCCTGGGGAACACAGGAAAGGGGGAAACGGGAGCAAGGAAGAGGGGTGCCAACAAACCCAGGGACAAGGGAACAACAAGTGATCTAAAAATCGATGGTGATAAGGGCGCAGGATGCCTGGTGGTGCTTGATCAAGTGCAATGTAGCTGAGAGGAATTACTGAAAGCCAAATGAAGTTCAAATATGATAATAGGACAAGAGCAAAGTAAAGGAAATAGAGGAAAGAACTAGGAGGCAAAGGGGATTTGTAGAGGTCTAGATATAGGCATGTACATATGTGAATATATTTATATATATAAAACAATAAGAAAATAAATCTATGTACATATATTTGTAGGTTTAGTATTAAGGTAGCAGATGGACATTGGGCCTCTCCTCAAGTACTCCCTCAAGGCAAGAACACTTTGTTTTATTAACTTGGCATTCCATGATGTTTACCTTCTGGACTCGATTGCTGAAGACAAAGTGGGTGGATAAGCTGAAGAAATGTGGTGAAGAAAGCTGATTGTGCCCGGCTATCAAAAGATATAGCATCTGGGGTCTTAAAGGCTTGAATATAAACAAGTGGCCATTTAGCTGAGAAGCAACAAAACCCACATGGAAGAAGCACATAGCTTATATGATCATGAGATGTTGATGATATCAGGTTTCAGGCATCAAAGACCCAGAACAAAAAAAAATTACATCAATGTGAATGAGGGGGAGGGTGGAGTGGAGACCCAAAGCCCGTCTGTAGAAAATTGGACATCCCCTCACAGAAGTGTCACAAGGAAGATACAAGCCAGAGTGAAGTATAACCCCGACAAAATAGCACCAAGGAAACATTCAACTTTCCTCCAGTTCTTTAACGCTTCCTCCCCAACCTACTATCATGACCACAATTCTACCTTACAAATTCTAGCTGGCTAGACCAGAGCATGTACACTGGTACAGATAAGAGCTGGAAATACAGGGAATCCAGGATAGATAAACCCTTCTGGACCAATATTGAGAGTAGCAATATCCAGAGGGGAAGGGGAAGGTGGAAGGAGAAAGGGAGAACCAATCACAATAATCAACACATATCCCCCTTCCAGGGGAATGGATAACAGAAAGCTGTGTGAAGGAAGACAGCAATCGGTGTAAGACGTGAAAAAAATAATTTATAAAATATCATGTGCTCATGAGGGAGGGAGCAGAGGGGGGATGAGCTGATACCAAGGGCTCAACTACAAAGAAAATGTTTTGGTAATGATAATGGCAACATATGTACAAAGGTGCTTGACACAATGGCTGGATGGATGGATTGTGGTAAGAGCTGTAAGAGCCCTCAATAAAATGATCTAAAAAAAAAAGACAATCTCCTTTAAAATATAGCTCAGGTGCATAGCCCAAAAATGCTCAAGTAAAACTTCAAAAATTATTTCTTCCATAAAAGCAACAGAAAAATATACAAAACTATCAGAATAAAATTTTTCAGAACTGACTTGAAAAATTAAATAGCCTTTTCATGGCGTGGAAGTGATGATTTAAAAAATACCTGATTCTCAATAATAAAAGTAAACACTTGGTGTTTTAACATGCCCTTGTCTTATTTCTCACACGTCTGCTCTGAGGTTGCATTCAAATAACAACCCACATTCAGAGTAAAAACGAATAGTTTGGCAACCACCAGAGAGACCAGAGTGAGCATGGAGCTCTTTCAAAGTCTCACACACTCCAAGATGGTCATTATTTAACCTGTCTGGTGGTCCCTGGGAGACCCAACTTGCACACCAGTCTATTACTTACTTGATTCTGAGAAATGCAAAAATATTTTCACTGGGAGAATTTACCAAAAATAATTACATGACGCTTGTTTGAATATTCATGAGTACTTGAAATGTTGAATAGCCGTTGTAGAAAGTAGGCAGCCATCGCTTATGAAATAAGCTTGAGTAATGAGGCATTCACAAAGGATTTGAAAGCTTCGGTGTTTTCAAGGGCATCTAGAAGACCATGTCCATGTTCAGGACTGAGCCCATGCTTAGAAAGGACCAGAGAAAGCACTAAGTTCACACCTCTGGCTAATCTGGAGGTCCTGGGCACACAAGAAGTGTCATTTACGGTAGAGTTGTCCACGGCCTGCTGCTGCTGTTGTTATTGTTAGATGCCGTCGAGGAAGCTCTGGCTCATAATGAGACCACGCAACAGAGCGGAACCCTGTGTGGTAGTGCCCGTCCTCACAATGGTTGTCATGTTCGAGCTCACGGTTGCAGCCACTGCGCCAACTCATCTCATTGAGGGGGCTTCCTCTTTTTCCTACTCTGCGATTTTTCCAAGCATGATACGCTTGTCCAGGGACGTGTCTCTCCTAATAACACGTCCAAAGTGCTTGATAGGAAATCTTTCCGTCCTCACTTCTAAGGAGTATTCTGGCTGTACTTCAGGTAGGACAGACTTTTTCTTTCGGCAGTCCATGGTATTTTCAACTGCCTGCCTGGTTGCCACAGGCGTGAACCAACAACAACTTTGCTGACAAAGTGAAGCGGACTTGAAGGATTTACTGGCGAAGATCAAAGACTTCAGTCTTCTTTATGGAGTACAAGGAAGCATGAGGAAAACAAAAATCCTCACAACTGGAAAAATACAACTGAACATCATGATCAACACAGGAAATACTCAATCTGTTCAGCGATTTCATTCCACTTGGATCAGCAATCAGCACTCGCGGAAGCAGCAGTCAAGAAATCAAATGGTTTACTTATTGTTTTATGCAAATCTGCTGCACAAGACTTCTTTAAAGTGTTAAAACGCAAAGATGTTGCTTGAAAGACTAAATTGTGCCTGATCCACACCATGCTATTCTCAATCCTGTCGTATTAATGTGAGGAGTAAAGAAATTGGAAGGAAAATGGATGTCTTCGCATTGTGGTGTTAGAGAAGAATGCTAAATGTATAAGGACAAACAACTCTATCTTGGAGGATGTATAGCCACAATGCTCCATAGGTGCGGGCATGGCAACACTTCATCTCACAGACTTTGGCTATGTGATCAGGAGAGAACAGGCCCTAGAGAAGGACATCATGCCTGGTTGGCCTAAAAAAGAGAGTAAGCCCTTCAAGGGGATGGATTGACACAGCAGCTGCAACAATGGGCTCAAATATGGCAATAATCGTGGGCTTGGTACGAGATTAGGTAGTGCTTCATTTCTCTTGTAAGTGCATAAGGTCCCTGGGGTAGTTACATCATCTGGTGTCAATTTGGGACTTGAGAGGATTAAGAGTGAAGGAGTAGAGTCTAGTCTGTCAATCGGGTCATAGCCAATGAGGCCTCTGTGTGGGCATGGCCTTCTCCTGAGAAGTCTGGGAACTCCTGTATTTCCTCCTTGGAGACAGGAGACATTTCTCTCTCTCTGCTCACTCCCTGAGAGACGCTCTACTGACAAGACACATGGATCAATGCTGACAGCAGCAAAAGCCCTAGACCTGGAGAAGCCACATGGACCTACCCTGATGAAACCAGACTTCTGGAGCTGGAGAAGCCAAGTAGAGACCCTGCCAGTGCTGAGATGCTTATAACGCCACTGGATCCAGAAGACTTACGACCCACTGGCCTGTGATCTTCTTGAGTTCAGCGTCCTTGCATGTGTTTTGTGAGCCTGACGAGGACTTCATAGATTGGTATCAGACATATGGGCTAATATTGGACTTATGGACTTGATCCAGCCTGGGCTGAGACATTTTATCAACAGTCAATTGCTCTTTTATATAACCTCTTTCTTATACACCTATGAGAGTCACCCTGGATTTGTTTCTCTAGTCTACCCAGACTAACACAGTCCCTATGAGTCATAAATGACTCAATGATTCTTAACAATAATAACAATACAAGTCAACATATACACAAAGACGTTCAGCAAAATCTAGAAGATAAATGGGTCCCAAGTATTTGAGGATATCTCTGACCAAGAATACAGACTTGAGAAAGGAAATTCAGAAAAAAGTCACTGAATAAGCTAATCAAGGGTCTTCCTTATGACCCAACTGGATGCATACTCAAGAAAATTCAAAACATGTTCAGGGAAAAATATGCACAGAATGTTCATGAAAAAATGATGACCAGTGGCCCAAATGTCTAATCAATCCTAAGTTCCACTAACTGATGGATGGACAAACAGAATGCGGTATATTCCTATAGTGAAACATCAGGTGTGGGGCCTGCCCAGCGAGCTGGTTTGCTGGGCGCCGCTAGCTCCAGAAAAAAACATATCATTCAGCATAAAAGGGAATGAAATATTAATTTAACTTGGAAACCATTTATTAAGTGAAATACGGCAGATAATTTAAGTAAATTTATATAAATTTTCTAAGAGTAGTAGTTGTCAGGGACTGGAAGATGGGAAGAATGGGTTTCATTTTGAGTGGCAAAATTGTTCTGGAATTAGAGAGCCTTGTGAATACAGTAAGAACCAATTAGTTGTGCACTTCAATATTCTGAATGTTATGGTATAAATTACCTCTCCAGCACACACACACACATAAATTTATATAGACACATACTTTTAGTCCTTCCTTATGATCCTCTCACTTGACTATAATTTTTCTTTCAACAACTTTCTGCATAGCTATATGCACTTATTTCCCAATTACTTGTTGATCTAACAATTTTTTTCTATTGCTTTTGCTTATTAACATGAATTTGGCTGGATTACTATTTTGGCGTCATTCTTTCATCTAAAGAAATCATTCATGGCTATTCTTTCGGCTTCCTTTAAGAGGAATACAAGCTCAGAAGCAACAAAGCCCACATGGAACAACATATTAACCTGTGTGATCACGGGGTGTCGAACGGATCACTGAAGACAAATGGGTGCATAAGCAAATGTGGCAAAGAAAGCTGATGGTGCCCGGCTATCA
>NW_022103904.1:287506-288832 GCF_000313985.2 Echinops telfairi
GAGAGCCTTGTGAATACAGTAAGAACCAATTAGTTGTGCACTTCAATATTCTGAATGTTATGGTATAAATTACCTCTCCAGCACACACACACACACATACATTTATATAGACACATACTTTTAGTCCTTCCTTATGATCCTCTCACTTGACTATAATTTTTCTTTCAACAACTTTCTGCAAAGCTATATGCACTTATTTCCCAATTACTTGTTGATCTAACAATTTTTTTCTATTGCTTTTGCTTATTAACAAGAATTTGGCTGGATTACTATTTTGGTGTCATTCTTTCATCTAAAGAAATCATTCATGGCTATTCTTTTAGCTTCCTTTAAGAGGAATATAACAAGAACAAAAAAGGTCTGATCTTTCTTCACTTGGAAGTAACTCTTGTTTTCTGCTACTTGCTTATTATTATATTTTTATTTTACCTTATAGCCCAAAGCTTCTATCAGGGGACATGCTCATATGTTTTCAGATAATTCTCCAGCCCCTGGTAAGCTCTTTCAATCATTGGATTCAAGGTTCCTCGAGGTCAGAGAAGGTAGGAGCTGCAAGGGGATGCTGGCGTCACAATATTGTGAACATACTATATACCACGGAATGATTTTTACACAATGCTTCATTTTGTTATGTGAATTTTGCCTAAATAAAAAAGCAAAAAATTGATTTAAAATTTTAAAGCCATAAGGGAAAAGGCAAGAGTTGTGTAAAATTTCTGCCTGCTCTCTTTCGTGGGTCATTCTCAAAGATTGTTCTATCTCTACCTCTTGAATGACATTTTCTTCATCTACAACGCTACAATTTTGTTCACATATTTTATACCACTTTAAAAATTATTCACTTTTACATAATGACCATTCTGGAAATTATGATTTTTCTCTACAAGAAAAGAGGGGGTATGTTTTAAAGCTCCTCATTTGTTATATTGAAATACTAAGAGTTCAGTACTTGGATCTTAAACTGGAAAGCTTATTGACGGCTTTCTATCCATAGACTAGCTGAAATAAGAACATAGTCAGAACTGTGGAAAACACCAAATAAGGGATTTTGTTTTGCTTCGATTTTTCTGGATATTTGCTGAGGTGGAAGTGCTAGATTTATAACCCCATGTTATTAAATCTCATTATAAATGCTTAAAAAGATCTGCCTCCTTGGGGAGAATTTATTCTCTTGTTGTTGCCAACAATTTGCTTGGTAAAGGGGTCCTTTCTCCCTCCTATGTTCTAGATCCTTAGATCTAGATCCTAGTTCTTAGATCCTGAAGAATCTAACACCTAGTAAGTGCCGGACTGCTAACCACAAGGTCGGTGATTCACACCACCAGT
>NW_022103904.1:290568-301163 GCF_000313985.2 Echinops telfairi
TTTATGGGAGTAGAAAGCCCAGTCTTTCTCACTCAGAGCTGCTGGTGGTTTCGAACTGCAAAGCATGTGAATCGCAGCACAACGCATAACCACTACACCACCAAGGCTCCAAGGTGAACCAGAGACATACAAGTCTATATACCATAGATGCGTGAATGGATGTTGGTGCTGCACTTAATTCTAGCCCTAATCAAAGAATAATTCGTTCTTATGACATGGCCCTGCTTGACCTCATGAAGAGATGGCCAAAGATATGAGTGCTATAACAAAAGGCAGTGAAGAAATTAAGTGGTGCCTGGATATCAAAAAGAATAGTGTCTAGGGTCTGAAAGGCTTGTCTTCAAACAAGCAGCCTTCTAAGTGAGGCATCAAATAAGTCCACATGGTAGAAGCACATCAGCCTGTGTGATCCAAAGATTGTAAATAATATAATCCAAATCTAAAGGAGGGAATGGTATCAGAGCTTAAATTGTGAACACTTGGTTTGGGTATGGATGACAATGGAAACCCAAAATCAATTTGTAGGGTCCACACATGGTGACTCTTTGATCATAGTTGGAGGACGTGAATAGGCTTATTATCAGACAGAGAGCATTGCAAAATTGATTATGATAGACACAGTTAAGTCAAAATGTAGTATCTTATCATTTGATTTCCCCTTTGACCCATTTTAAAGTTGTTTCAATTTTGTTTTGTTTTGTTTTTTTAAGTGAAGGGGAAATACACCTGGATTAAGCCCCTGGTGAATGCCCTCTGACCATGGACCAGGGATGTGAATAGCGTTCTATCATGCAGAATGCATAGGAAAGTAGATTGTTGCAGATGCAGTTACGTTAAAATTTAGCACCCTAACATTTGAACTCCCCATGATCCAATTAAATTTGTTCTAGTTTTTAAAATGTTTTCCTTTCTTTCCAATTGAAGGTTTTATCTGTTTGACTTTGCTATTTTTGTTAGTTTTCTATGTTAGTGTTTTTCAGTCCATGAAATCCAGGAGAGGGAAATCTATACCAACAGTAACTGAATTAACGTTGCCTGGAGGGTACGACAGGGGAGCGTGGGGAGATAGGGAGAGCTAATAATTATGAGTACAATGAAGAAAATATCCTAAAATTAATTGTGGTGATGATGTACAATTCTTCTTGATATGATTGAGCTATTGAATTGTATGATGTGTAAACTATATGCCAATAAAACTTTTTACAAAGACATGGTAGAAACTTAAATGCCCATTGATAAAGGACAGTGGTCAATCTGAAAAGGTTCCATACTGTATGATTCCAAATATATTCTCAAAAAGACAAGACAATAGAGTCAATAAAAAGATCAGTGATTGTTAAGGTCTTAGGGGAAAGTAGGGAGGAATGACTATGTGAAACCCAGGGAATTGGGGAGGGCAGTGAAACTATTCTTGATAATACAATAATGGTGGACATTTTGCATTTGTAAGAAGCCATCCTGAAGCAAAACACCCACTGTCCTTGAGCCATTCCAACTCATGGTAACCCTACATAGGGTTATTTTTTTAATCATTTTATTAGGGGCTCATACAACTCTTATCACAATCCATATATGCATCAGTTGTGTAAAGCACATTTGTACATTCATTGCCCTCATCATTCTCAAAACATTTGCTCTCCACCTAAGCCCCTGGCATCAGCTGCTGATTTTTCCCCTCCCTCCCCGCTCTCCTTTCCCTCATGAACCCTTGATAATTTATAAATTATTATTTTGTCATATCTTGCCCTGTCCGACATCTCCCTTCACCCACTTTTCTGTTGTCGGTCCCCGAGGCAGGAGGTCACATGTAGATCCTTGTAATCGGTTCCCCCTTTCCAACCCACCCTCCCTGCACACCTCCCAGTATCGCCACTCACACCACTGGTCCTGAAGGGATCATCCGCCTTGGTTTTTCAGGCTGTAAATTTTTATGGGAACATATCTTTCTCCCACAGAGTGGCTGGTGAGGTCAAACTGCTGACCTTGCAGTTATCAGCGCAATACGTGACCCACTAATCCATCAAGGCTCCTTGCAAAAAGCCATAGAACTATCTGGGTAACAGAGCAAACCTTAATGTAAACTATGGACTTTAGATGATAATGCACCGATATTCATTCAGTAATGGCAACATATGAACCACACTAATGCAGGATGTTAATAACAGGTAGATTGGGAAGGCAGGGAGTGAAGCAATATGGGAACTCTGTACAAGCGGCTCAGTTTTTCTATAACTCTAAAACTGTTCTACAAATTTAGGTCTATTCGTGGTTTTTAAAAGTCAATCCAGGAATCTGTCTTTAAAATAATCCATTCTGGAATTTTGCTAAATAAAAAATTTTTGAAGTTCTTTGTGTTTGAGTCTCACTTCCATATGCAATATTTTCTTGGGATTCGTATTTCCTAGGTCATTTCTGCCTGAATTGGGGGTGGGATAGTGAGATTCCACACATACGTCCTTAAGCTTCCATCTGTTCTCCAAATGATGTCCCATATGTTGTTGATGTGTAGCGTTTTCATTGTTGACATTTATGAATTGATATAATTTTACTTTGATTTCCTTTTTGAGTTGAGTTAATTATGAGGCTGTTTAAATTTCCAAGTGGTATTTAAAAAGTTACTAATTCCAGTCTATTTCTTGTTTGTTTACACATGTGATTTACATATCTTCTACTTTTGGAAATTTATTGAGATTTTTTTCCTTAGTGGTTCTGTACATAACCAATATTTCTAAGTATTCTCTAGATATTTTGCAAAAGCATATGCTTTTCTTATGTTACAAGGTTTGCTTATTTTTGTTCCTATCTACACAATGTCAAGTTTTTTACTCCATAAAACCTTGAAATATTTTCCCCATATTTAATATCATACTGCTTGTTATAGAAAAGTTTAGGGCTATTCTACTGCCATAATATATTATATTTTTATGATCATAAATAATTTCTTTATCCCATATAATTACCTTGAATTGCATTTTGTTTAATAACAGTATTGTATTGAATGTCTCTTTAAATTTTTGCTTGCTCGATATATCTTTGACCATCATTCTATTTTCAAATAGTGATATCATTTGAATTTTAATGTATCTCTACTAAGAAGTACATAATTGCATTTTAGAAAGACTATATAAATCATGTTTTTTCATTAACTATGTTAAAGCCATTGCTATTTATTGTGACACATAGCACTGGTTTTATTTTAGCCACCTCATTTTGATACTTCTACATTAAGACTTTCTTGGTGTTTGGGCTTGTTTTTTCGATTTTGTTTGATCATGAAACTGTGGCAGGTTTAAAATATATGTGTTCCCTAAAGGATATCCACATCTGAATCCTTAGAACCTGTGAATGTTACTGTTTTGGGGGAAAAAAAAAAGAATTTTATCCATCTGATAAAATTAGATATTTTGAGCTGGGGGGAGTATCCTGAAGTAGTTGAGTGGGCAAAGGAAGAGAGACAGATGTGGAGAAGGACAAATGACAGTAGATGTAGAGATTGGAATGATGCAGCCACCAAACGCTGGAAGAAGCGACGAAGAATCCTTGGTGAGGGCGTCCTGAGCAACACCTTGATCTTGGTTATCTGGCCTCAAAATGATAAGAGGCTAGATTTCTTTTGTGAGAGCCACCCAAGTTAGTTGAAATTTCTTACTTAGGCAACTATCAGGTTAACTTTACTTAGTGTTACTTTATTCTATCACAGTTTAATTTTTTTTAATTCTGCTTATTATAACTCAAATTATCTCTATCAAAAATAAAACACAAGATATCTAAAGATGAGAAATATAAGAATTCGTACCTTCATTCTTTCCCCTCACTTTACTCAGTTTTTTCCTGAAATAGTCCATAACTATATCCCTAGTTGTTTTGTTGCAATGCATTTTTCTAATTCCATTGTTTACAGTAACTGTTACTATTCTATTTCCCTCCCTCTTCTTAAATTCGTAATTTTAGAACAATTCTAAATCTGCTGAGGTGGATTTTAAGGAAGTGTCTCTAGTGTTATATTTTCTTCTTTCTCAGGTAGCCAAGAAATTGTTCTGTATCTTGGCACATGGTTGATATTTACAAAATTCTTGGATCACAATTTTATTTTATTTTAAAGCACTGCACATAGCGTTATGTTGTTCCTGGCATTATGACAATTGGAGATGACTTTCTTTTAGGTAACCTTTCTTTACTTTTTACCCCACCTACATGTTCGCATCGGTTTAATGCCTGCAATTAAATACTCATCGACTCTGTCAGAAAGAATGTCTATTACCAGTGACTTCGCTGTGAGGTCCCATCTCTTACAGCTCCTCCTCCTGCTCTGGATTCTGGATTTGCACCATCCCTTCACTCGAGATGGTCATGGGTTCGGGGAGACTCGGGGCCTTCTCACCACGATGCTCCAGGGTTGGGTGTTCTCTTCCCATCTGTCATTGATCCATCCAATCGGTACTGATGCCGCATCTTTGCTGGGTGTCGCCAACCTCTATGTTTCTGAATTTATGAATCACCCAACAAATTGTTTCTTCTCCAAGGAGACAATTGCCTTGATAGTTTCTTAAATTTGGCCATCTTTTTTCTTTCTTTCCATCTGCCACTTTTTTTTGTTTTAACCAAAAGACAAATTTCTTCTCATAGTCCTCAAGGAGGTCTTCAATCTCTAATCAGAACTTCCCCTTCTAGGACCTTCCACGTCAATGCTAGAATCTATTTTTGGTCATGTTAAAGAAATAAAAATAATAAAGAACAACAATGTAATTGACTATTTTTTTGAGCCAGTAAAAAGAACACAAAGATACAGATTCAGAATACAGGTTATTGTCAAAGGCGCGCGTTTCTATTTCATTTTAGAAGAAAGTCAAAGGCTCACACTTAGATTCCTGTTTTCTAGGTACTCTTATATTTGGGAGAAAGATGAGGCTGTTTCAGAGAGGATGAGGAGCCCTGGGGGCATAGTGGTCACACATTGGGCTGCTAGCCACAAGGTTAGCAGTTCTAAACCAGGAGCCAACTCTGCGGAAGAAAGATGGGGCTTTCTATTCCCATTAAAAGTTGCAGTCTTGGAAACCCACAAGGCAGTTCGACCTCACCCTACAGGGTTGCTCTGAGTTGGCATCAACTCGATAGCAATGAATTTGGTTTGGGGTTTTAGTTCCAGACAGAAAGTTGAGATTATCCTCAGGCTTGGTTTTTATATCTCTTATGAAGGAGCTTCAAAAAGTTCTTGGAAAAATTCCATTATCTTTTCATTTCATTTTTCCACAAACTTTTTGAAACCCATTCATACACTTTGACCCTCAAGTTATGAGGCAGAGATGTAGCTGGGAAGTAATGAGACCTCAGTGTCTGAATCTGAAACATTTGTGTCTGGATCATCCTTTCATACACATTTCATTTAATTACATTTTGAATATGCTCTTCACATAAGAGATATTCACCTCTTATATCCCAATTTCCTTATCTGTAAAGTCTGCCAATCATACAGTCCATAAAATAATTAAAGGGAATGAATAAGAAGAACAAAGAGAGAGAACTTGTGCCTGAGAAACAGATGTACCAGCAATAATGGTTATAAATGATTCTAAACAGCACATGGGTGCCCTGAAATTCCCCGACCCTTCTTTTATCTCTCAACAGCTTTCACCAATAAAAAGGCAAAGGAACTTTTATTTCTAATGATTGTGGCATATCAATGGTGGTGGGGGGGGGAATAGTTAAACTTGAAAGGTCAATTACAAACAAATGTACCATGCAAATGTCAATCTGGTCTGATCCTAAAAGGTGGAGTTAATAAGCAGCCCAGAGAGGGAGGGGCGAGGAAGAGATGGAAGCATCCTCAGCTGTCACAGCTGCGATGTAAATCCAGCACCAAGAACAGCTGTCCACTTCCTGGCTCAGAGTCAGCCAACGCCACCTCTAGTCCAGTCCTTCCATGGTCCGGGGCCTGGGATTCTAAACATCACGCAATGCTAGTTTCTCTCTGCTATGCGCTCCCCCATCTCTGTGAAGTTATGCACCTGCTTCTGTTCTGTCTTCAGGTGGTGCTGCTCTACGCCTCGACCTACGTCCTGGTGTCCCTCAGTATAGACAGGTACCACGCCATCGTCTACCCCATGAAGTTCCTGCAAGGAGGTGAGCTGGCTCCACCATGAGCTCTTGTGGGAGGACTCATCCTGGAGGGAGGGTGGGATTGCTTTCACCAACCTTTCTGTTTCACAGAATGTCTTGCTGTTGCTGCCGAGAATCTCAACTGCAGAAGATGCACCAATCCACCATGTTCCACACAAACAATTCAGTGCCATTCATTGTTGTCTTCAAATTGGGTAACCCTTTTCGGAGTTCTTCCTCTCCCATTCACACAAATTCACTGTCCCCTAGGTTGCCTAGCTAAGCTTTCATGGTATTGCTCTCTGTAAAATCCCACGTAAATAGATTTTAAAAGAACGCAATGCCCAAGGCAAATATTCTTTACTAGTTAAGCTAAATTATTCATAGATTTTGAGAAGATAGCCGCTAAAAAACTGTCAAGTTGATTCCGACTCATAGTGACTCTATAGGATGGAACAGAACATCCCGCTAGACCTTCCGAGGGTGTAATCTTTGCATAAGCAGACTGCGACATCGTCCTTCTCCAGAGCAGCTGGTCCATTCCAACCACTGACCCTTCATTCTGCAGCTGAGCACCTAACCACCTTAAGAGGACTTTAGGGGATATTTTTGGTATAAGGTTTACTAATATATTATTAATAATAATACCTTACACATTCTTTCTCATCGTCCTCCTCCCTTTCTCCTTGAAAGAAAGACAAGGCTTTCTACTCCGGTAGAGTTACAGTCTCAGAAACCACAAGGGCCATTCTACCCCGTCCTGTGTGTCAAAATCAACTCAATGGCAATGAGTTTGAAGTGAGTTTTCTCCCTTTCTCAAAATTCTCTGGTATCTCCTACCCCATATCATGGGTATGACTGTCCAAAAAGATGCAAATAAAAAAGCTTGGGTGCCCTCAAAAAGGCTGGTAATTCCCAGGAACGATCCAAAGTCACTGTAGCTCACTCGGCCGTCATTCACCTCAGGACTAATATTCTTCTCCCTTTTCTTTTAGAGCAGTATTGTTGCTACTATTATAAAAAGCATACTGTTTTATAGAACTCTTCTGATATTTTAAATATAAAGATGGCTTGTTTTTGTAACATAGATATATGGCATATATTAAGGGAAGTAGATGCTCAGGGGAAAAGTTCAGCTTTGACCCCCTGACACAGTCTGAATTTCTCAGCAAATGTGTCTCGGGCACATTTGGCCATCAAAGGAACACACCAGGAAGAGGGCGGTGGTTGTTGTCGGTGCCATCGAGTTGATTCTGATGCGTCACAACTCTATCTACAGACAACAAAACAAAACCCACACCCCTAATTCTCTGCCCCCCCGTCACAATTGTTCTTCTATCTGAGCCCATTGTAGCATCCATTTTTAAATACATCCGATTGAGAGTCTTCATCTTTTATTCTGCCGTTCTGCTGCACAAAGCATCCTGCCTTTTCCCAGGGATTGGTCTAGCCTGATAACATGTCCAAAGTCTCGCCATTTTTGCTTCTAATGAACATTATGACTATACTTCTTCCAGGACACATTGATTTGTTCTTTTGGCACTTGATGGTACTTTCAATATTCTTTGCGAGCACTACAATTTCAATGTGTTCATTCTCCTTCAGGTTTTCTTATTCCGTGTCCAATTTTCACATGTATATGCAGTGATTGAAAATACCATGGCATGGGTCAGGTACACTTTTGTCCTCAAAGTAACATCCATGCTTTTCTTTTCTTTTTTTTCATCCATGCTTTTCAACACTTTAAAAAAGATCATGTGCCACAGATTTGCCCAATGAAATGCATCATATGATCTCTTGAGCATTGATTGGGGATCGCAGCAAAATGAAATCCTTAACAACTTCAATCTTTTCTCCTTTTATCATGATGTCAACTATTGGTCCACTTGTGGGGATTTGGGTCTTCTTCACACTGAGTTGGAATCACTACAGAAGGCTGCAATCCTCGATCTTCATCGGCAAGTGTGTTAGGCCCTCCTCACTTTCAGCAAGCATGGTTGTGGCATCTACATATTGCAGGTTGGTCATAAGCCTTCCTCTAATCCTGATGCCACATTCTTCTTCATATAGTCCATCTTCTCTGATTATTTTCTGAGCATAAAGATTGAACAAATATATGGAAAGGATATATTGTCTTAAGACTATCTGAATTCTTTTACGGTTCACACAACAGAAGGCCTTTGCATCGTCAAAAAAACACAAGCGAACATTGGTCTGGTGTCCTCTACTTTCAGCCAAGATCCATTGGATATCAGCAATGCAATCCCTTGTTCCACATCCTCTTCTGAATCCAACCTGAACCTCTGGCAGCTCCCTGTCCATATACTGCTGCAACCAATGTTAAGTGATCGTCAGCAAAATTTTACTTTCATGTGATATTAATGATGCTGTTCTATAATTTGCATATTCTGTTGGGTCACCTCACTTTAAATGGGTACAAATATGGGTACCTTCCAATCAATTGGCTTAAAAAGTGTTGCTTAAAGTTTTCCTAGCATAGGAGAGTGGTACTTCCAGTGATTCATCAGCTTTGTTGAAACATTTCCAACGTCATTCCATCAATTCCTGGAGCCTTGTTTTTGGCTCATGCTTTCGGTGCAGCATGAGCTTCTTACTTCAGTGCCATTGGTTCTTGCTCATATACAACTTCTTGAAATGGCTGAATGTCCACTAGCTCCTTCTAGTAGTGTAACTCTGTGCATTCTTTCCATGTTCCTTTGATGCTTCCTGCATCATTGAATATTTTGCCCATAAAATTTTTCAATATTCCAACTCCAGGCTTGAATTGGTTTTTGTACTTGTTCTTTCAGTTAAAATCTGCTGAGCATGTTCTTCCTTTCTGGTTCTCTAACTCTAGGTCTTTGCACATTTCATTACAATATTTGACTTAGTCTTCTCAAGTTGCCTTTCAAGTCTCATGTCCAACTCTTTAACTTCATTTTTTTCCTTTTGTTTTAGCTACTCTATGATGAGCAAGTTTCAGGGTCTCCTCTGACATTCATTTTGATCTATTCTTTCTTTCCTGTCTTTTTAATGACATTTTGCTTTCTTTGTGTATGATATTCTTGACTCATCACACAGCTGTCAGGTCTTCTGACATTAGTGCTCAATTCACAAATATGTCCCTGAAATGTTCTTGAAATCCAGGTAGGATATGCTCAAGGTCATATTTTGGCTCTTGTGGACTTGTCTTCATTTTCTTTGCTTTCAATCTGAACTGACGTGAGAGCAATTTACAATCTGTTCCACAGTTATCCTCTGGCCTACTCTAGCTGCTGATACTTATCTTCCTCATCTCTTCCAACAGATGTGGTCAACTTGATAACTGTGTATTTCATCTGGAGATGCCCATGTTTACACTTGACTTTCGTGGTGTTGAAAAAGTTATTTATGATGAAAAAGGCATTTGCCTTGCAAGATTCTGTCATGTAATCTCCAGTTTCATTTCTGTCACCAAGGCCATACTTTCAACTGCTGTTGCTTGGTCTTTAATTCCAACTTTTTCATTCTAATCGCCAATAATTACCAATGCATCTTAATGGCACGATTGATCATTTTAGACCGAAGAAGCTGTTAAAATTCTTCAATTTCTGCATCACTAGTTTTAGTGATTGGTGCATAAATTTGAATAATAGGTATTGACTAGATTTCCTTGTATATGCTATCATAGACCGCATTAAACTTCAAGATAGATATTGAAATGCCCTTTTTTGACAATAAATGCAACACCATTCCTCTTGATTGTGTCATTCCCAGCATGTGATTTCCTGACATATGATTCAAAATGACCTATATCAGATCATTTCAGTTCACTAACACTTATGAAATCAGTCTTTATGAGTTGTATATCCTTTTTTCTGGATTTTAATTTTCCTAGATTAATACTTTATATATCCCATATAATAATTATTGATATATTTTTACTTTCTTCTCATGTTGAATTTTGTCCCATCAGCAAACAAAAGTCCCCAAAGCTTTCCTCCATCCATATCATTATTATTGAGTCTGTTTTGATAAGGCAGCTCTTCCTCATATTATGAAGGCCTTCTAACCTGAGGAGCTCATCTTCCGGCACTGGCAATGTTCTGTTGCTAATTTTCCTAAGACGTTCCGTATCTGACAGTGTTTTGGTGCTATTCACAAGGGTTTCCATCGCTGTTCCTCTGAAGGGGGTAGCTTCTTGGTGCTCTGTCCTTCTTCTGGAAGCTCTGGTGAAACCTGCTCACGTTGGGTGACTCTGCTGGTATTGAAAATGCCAGTGACATCGCACCTAGCATCACAGCAACACACAAGCCACCATAGTATGACAAAGTGACAGACAAATGGTGGGAGAAGATGATGCAGTCACTTAAAATGGAAACAGTTCTCCAAAGGTATAAAATTGCTTATCTGCTAGATATATGTCACAAGGACTGTCTCCATTTACTCGAAATTCTTTATTCATTTCTGAAGAGTTCTTAATTCATAACTGATTTTATTAAAAGGTTTTTTTGTTGTTG
>NW_022103904.1:301263-314050 GCF_000313985.2 Echinops telfairi
ATATATATATATAGCCTCTGATTATGCTTGCCCTTCTACGAAGGTTTTGCTCAGCATGGCATTTCTTTCACATTGCAATACTCGAGTTAGTAGCTGTACAGATTTGATGTTCTTGTTTCAGTACTCTCGGAGGAGTACCTGGTGATGATTATATACTTACAAACACAAAGAAGAGACTTGCTATAATTGTATAAAGTCATAATTAGGCAAAAATTAGGTTTTGAAGGGGAGGGGGAAAAGTAGATTGTTTTTCCAAAGATATGAACATCACCTCTGATCTTGCTCATTTTTCAGAAACAAACTACTGTGCCCTCATTTCCCTCCACCCCCCCCAAAACGATAAACAAAATAAATGATCCTTGACAACCATATGGGAAAACAAGAAGGAAAGCCCTCCTGGATGTAGAACCAGTAAGTCGTCTACGAGGGAAGGAGACACATGGGTCAAAGCGAAGCCTGAAACCACACAGGAAAGGCGCCCATTCATCAAAAGATAGAGCAGCAATGCAGAATGAGTCTAAGCACTTCCTGAGTAGATGGGGTAAATGGCAAAAGGTTTATGGCAACTGGCAGTGTGCAAAATTAGAAGTGTTTATCCTATCTGTCCTCCCCTAACCCAGGCAGGCAGCAGGGGTGGAGGGATTTGCTTCCAAATGGCAGGAGACTAGGTTTGAAAACAAAGAAGGAGGTCCTAGAGGAAAGGTGGGTTCCTGGCCACAGGACTAGTACCCTGGTGACTCTGTCTGCTATCCTTCATGCCCTTGACAACTCACAAGAGTCAGAAATTCAGTGACCTCCATTGCCCTTCAAGCAGACAGAAAATGAGAAAGCCATAACAAGGAACCTCAACTACAAAGATGTCATTGGTTATCATAAAAATGTGACACGCCAACATTGTGAAAAATAGATACTAAATTTAAAACACAATTCCACAGAATCTCCAAAATTACTAGAGCAAGCAGATCAAGACTTTAGACTACTTCTCATTTATATCATCAGGAAATTGGAAGCAGATGAGGACATGGAAGTTTAGTTTACTACTGGTGGGGTTGTAAATTGGTATAGCTACTTTGAAAGGAAAGTTAGTTGTGTCTACTAAAATTTAAAATCCCTTTGACATATAAATTCTACTTCTTTATATCTGTTCTCAAGAAACACCCATGTATGTGCAGAAGGGGACATGTATACATACACATGTATATAATAGCAAACATTGAAAGCTAACTTGGACATTCCTTCATGGAGAAATGGCTAATTTTATGATTTCAGAAGGTTGTAGTCAATAAGGAATTAATTCAATACTAATTCTATGAGAACTAAGACAGGCCAAAGAAAAACTCATGCCCTTGAGTTGTGGTGCTGGTAAAGAATATTGACTATACCTTGAACAGCCAGAAGAATGAGCAAATTTGTCTTGAAGGAAGGAGAGCCTGAGATTCCTGATGAGGGAGCTTGGTGAGACCTGGCCTCGTGTACTTGGGACAGGTGCACGGAGAAGGACGTCGTGCAAGGTCAACCACAAGGATGCTTCCAAAGGCTCCTGGAAAAAATGGAATTACAAGATAATGGAACTTTTTTCTACCACCCCCTTGTGCAGGGTCAGAGTAACAAAGGAAGCCCCTCGATGGGCTCAAATATAGGAATAATTGTGAGGATGGCACCGGACTGGGCAGTGTTTTCTTCAGTTTTACGTAAAGGCATCATGAGCTGCAACCAATCAATACCACTTAAAAACACTGAAACAATAATAATGTTTACTGCGATGGCAACATATGTACAAATGTGCTTGACACAATGGATGGAAGTTTGGATTGTGATAAGAGCCTTAAGAGCCCCCAATAAAATGATTTTAAAATAATAATAATAATAATGCTTACTGAGTGGATATTCTGTGCTTTCCCCTGGTGCTAATCACTTTCGAGATAACTAGAAGTTTGCAGGTTTGAACCCACCAGTGGCTCGACAGGGGAAAAATGGGGCTGTCTGCTCTCATCAAGATTTCAGCCTTCGAAACCTTATGAGATCGTTTCCTTGCACTCTGTCCTGTCGGGTTGCTAAGAGTCAGATATGATTTGACAGTAATGAGTGGATAACCCATATTCCTCTAATCCTCACAAGGAAATGCCGATCCAGAACGTTAAAGTAATTTACCTAATGTCACATGCTAGTAAGTGCCGGGGCAGGATTTGAACTCAGGCTATTAGAGTCTAGCAAATTGTCCTCAACTTGATAATCCTCCCTCTCTATGTGGAGGTGGCAGATCCATGAACATGAATATGCACACATATGAAAGCATCTATATCACGATCTGAGTGATAAGAACATTGTGCGCAATAATCTATGCAATATGAAAAGAATGAAATGAAAAGAAAGCCCTAATGTCAGCAGGCATTCCACGAGTATGGAGAGAGCAAGAGAAGGCAGTGAGCTGGACGAGGAAAAGAGAGCGCCCACTGCAGGAGAGAAGGAAAGAGGTGAAACCAGGTCACCTAGCGAGTGACACTGGCCGGCAGGAGTGAGTGTCTTCGAGTGACACTGGCCAGCAGGAGTGAGTGTGTTGAGTGTGTTCGAGTGACATTGGCCCACAGGAGTGAGTATGTTCGAACAGGCGGAAGGCAGTGGCAATGAAGCCTAGGAAAAAAGAGGAGTCATAACTTATTTTTTACCAAAGTGGTAATGACTTTAACCAACAATTTTAGATAAGTTGATAACATTTTAAGGTTTGGAAGGGGGACATAAATGTGACAACAATTAGAAAAATGTTGACTAATAATAAAGCGAGAACTGTAGCATCCAATATTAAAATACAATGTAATATGCCAAGGATAAAAATAATATGATACTGGAATAGGATTTTTTTCCCCACTTGCCGCACGCAGATCATGGGTCCTGGTCTTCCCATAAGTGTCAGGGTAGAACTGTCTTCTATAGAGGTCTCAATGGATGGTTTTGGGGGATGCAGATTCCATAAATAACCAACTCGCTACCATCGAGTTAATGCTGACTCATATACAATTTCAAAGCAGTTAGGAAAAAAACTAATCTGTATACAGTGGTAGAATAACTGTCTAATCATTTGACAAGATGATTATATCAACACATCACAGCTAATTACAAAATAAAATTTAGTCAGATATAAGTAGTAAAATGTTAATACATAAAATTATTAAAAGACCAGATGAGAATTTTTATAATCTTGGGGAGGGAAAGAGTTTTGTAGCAAGAACACAAAAAGTCAAAGCAATGACTTTTTATGACACAAAAATCTTAATACATCTTTACACAAATAACTAAGGCTGTGAACACTTAAAACGAAAAACCGATAGTTATACGTTATGTAACCAGTAAAGGGTTAATGAGGAAATGGCATGAGCATCGTATCTGACCTTCTTTGGCTACACCAGGGGAAGGGAGAATCCATCTCCACCGTAGCCCAAGAACCACTGCCACAAGGTTGATGTCAGACATATCTCCACCCTCCATCTTTATCCATTCTGACAGTAATGGTCCTTCCCACAGTCCACTACTTTTCTGCTGGGATCAATATGGTCAACATGGCTACATGAACTTACAAAGAACACTCACAATTATGGGGGGTTATTATGGAAGTCAAGTCACAAGTCAAGATCCAGACACACTAAAGATGGAGTTCATTTGTCCTCAGCAGTGCCTCTTCTCAGCCATGCTGGGGGCATGTCTCTCTCGGGTCATTCGTCTCCCAACCACGTGGTACCTTAGCCTCGGACCGCCTCAGGCAAGTATTTAGATAACGGCTCCCCAAAAGTGTCCCCACTCCACAAGTCAGCCTCCCGCCTGGATGCACTCAGCTTTACTCATCCTGTGAGCAGTGGGTGCCACCACTCTCTTCCCGGGTCTCTGTGCTGGTACCTCCGATACCTGTGCTGCCACTGCCACTTCACACAGGAAACACACACCACTGCCACCACCATGTCACTCTTCTTTCTTGGTGGTTGTGAGATTCTCAGTTTCTGCGTCTGAAATGACTTACTTTATACCCAATGAAAACTCACCCATAGCCGAGTTAAATTCCACTACACCTTATTTGCAGCTCCTACCCAGTCATTCATCGTAATCCTATAAGACAGGGTGGAGCTTCCCCTGGGCGCTTCCAGGAATGTAACCGTTTACGGCAGTAGGAAGCCTCTTCTTTTTCCCAAGGAGTGACTGGTGGATTCGAACAGCTGACCTGGTGAATTTCAGCCCAGCGTGTCCCACTATGCAATCAACTCAATGGCAATGAGTTTGGTTTGGGGTTTTTTAATTAATCATTTGAATTACAAAGCTAGGAGAGCCATAACAAGGAATGATACCTTACTGCTGTTGAGACCCTGCTGACAAAGAATTCTGGTAGATAATAGGAAATAAAAGATAGATGCATTATAATGGGAGAAGAACATAAGTGAATTTAAAAGAAATGAAGATAAATAGGAGATAAACAGAACATCACAGTGGTTACTTTGACCACAGAGGATTGCAAAATTGAACAATTGGGTAGGAAATGTTAAAAATCAGTTAAGTGAGAAGAAAGAACCATCACTGTGGGGGAGCGTGAGAGAAAGGAGACGTTTCTACACTTCCAATAGAAGCCAGGAATTGCAGACACTCTTGGGGGAAATTTAGCAATAGTTGCCTAAAGCTTATACATTTTCCCCTAAGTCTCTATCCTACAGAAATAACCCGAACGGTTTTTAAGAGATATATAGGAATTATTTATAGGGAAGATAGTTAGACACAACCTAAATACTTAGCTATAGACTACAAAACTGGAATTTGGTATGAACGTTGAAAAAAAGTGCTATTTTATCAGTGCTGTTCAGATTGAGTTACTCCAGCTCCCAGAAGGCGTGTGTGTGTGTGTGTGTGTGTGTGTGTGTGTGTGTGTGTGTGTGTGTGAGAGAGAGAGAGAGAGAGAGAGAGAGACATTGATTCAGGGTAGTGCCACCCACCTGAGCTCCGGGGTTCACTGTACATTTCTATACTGTGTTCAACATAAAATTATATTTGAAGGAAGGAGCCTACAGATTTTTTTGAAAAAATGATCATATTTGTTCAGAAAGGAAAGTAGGCTGCAAAGTAGTATGTTTATTATAATTGAGCCCATTTATTCTTTGTCATCTAGAGATACATGGATAGGTATCCAACATTTTCAACTAGCTATTTCTGAGTGGGGGCACTATGAATTCTGTTTCTTTTCTCTGTTTTTGTTTGTTTATTTGTATTCTGTGATATTTCTGTGATCATGATCTGTTACTGAATGAGTAAACGAAACACAGGCATATCGTAGAAAGCGGGATGGCAAAGGCAAATAAGGACAGCACTGGGCATCTGCTATGCACAAATGCAAGAGGAATTCTGGCTTTAGGCCAGTGACAGACACAGCCACTTTGGAGGACACTCACCAGGCCTCTGACCTGCCTTTTATCAGTGCAGTCCCTCAGCTGTGCCTCCATGGCAGACGGGCTCAGTCACCTGGAGAGCCAACAGTCTTCCTGCCATTCTGTATTCACAGGCTGCACTCCAAATATGTGCCCAGCCTAAGACAGTGGGGATTCCCAGTATAGCCCAGCACCAGCACGAGAAAAGTACCTCCAAGCTCATGCCTTTGAGTAGACCTTTTTAGATCCCTTGGTAGAAGTTTCTAAAGCACAGTTTCCTGCTTTTTATCCTATTACGTTCATAAGCCAATGGAGCGCTTTTATACTCTGACACTCATGGGTTCTCCATGAACTGGAATAGACTTCACGGTAACTTGTTTGATTTTGTTAGCCAGTTCATGTCCCTCTGAGTCAAAAGTAAGTCTCTTGGTTTCTCATCAAATGGAATTTGAGTAGGGCTCAGAGCCCACAGATTGCCCCCGAAGTCCAGGCTATATAGCAGACACACGTTGATAACATGCATGGTGCAAAGGTTGGTATGCTCAGCTGCTAATCTTAAGGTTGGAGGTTCAAGACCACCAAGAACCTCAGAAAATGCCCTGGAGATGGACTTACCTGTAAATCAACTATTAGTAACCCAGTGGAGCACTGTTCTATTCTGACACTCGTGAGGTCATCAGGAGTTGGAATCGATTGGATGTCACTTTGTTTGATCTGTTTTCACCAGTGAAAGAACGAGGCTATGCTGGAGCAATTACTAAATTCAGAAAATCCACCAAGTTTTACCCTGATCATCAAGAAGAAAAGCATACTGGTCAAATCACCTGATCTCTTAATCCCATCGTACTTGGTGCTTCTTTTCTGAACCAAATTCCCACTGCTTTCCATCCACCCAGGGCTTATTTCAGTGTTCTTTCTTGATCCCACAATTTTTTAATATATATCTATATCTACAAAGAAATAAAGGTAAGCTTGGCCTGCCCGTTTTGTAAGGACTCTGACATTTGACAACAGCCTTCACCGACGTCCCAGAGTGTTGCAGCACTGAGTACAGGGGAGAGTGAAGTCAGAGGAGCCGAACGTGGTTTCATGGGAACAACTTCCCTTTTGCAGTCACCTATCAAATGCCTATGGGACAAACTGAGCCCCCTGACTTCAGAGGACTAGACACATCAACCTTCCAAGAGTCAGTTGAGGAAATCAGGGAAGAAAGAGGAAAGTAGAAATTGAGGAACCAGGAACCGTGACCTGTAGAAGCATTTGCTTCTTAATCCTCACATCAGTCCAATAAGGAAGCAGTTATTATCCCCATTTTATGCAAGAGGAACCAAGGCTCTGGGAGGCACTAAGGGGCCAGTGTGACTTGAACGTGGGTTCTTATTCACAATAGATCCAGGTGTGCTCCCTGAGGCTATTCCGGGTCTGCAGCTGTCCCTTTCTCTTCTTTAAGCAGAGAAGCAAGCCAAAGTCCTCGTCATGATTGCCTGGGCTCTCTCCTTCTTGTTCTCCATTCCCACCCTAATCATATTTGGGAAAAGGAAACTCTCGAATGGAGAAGTGCAGTGCTGGGCCGTGTGGCCTGATGACTCCTACTGGACGCCGTACATGACCATCGTGGCCGTCCTGGTGTACTTCATCCCTCTGACCATCATCAGGTAAGAGGGGCCTGGGGGGGTCCGCTATTAAATGCCACTCTCCTCTTCTGCGGGTCACTTATCGGTTCTAGCATCCTGGAGGAACTGGTTGGATCACAGGATTTTATCTGAGGGGACCATCGTCTCAGCCTCACTCATCCAAAGTAGAGTAAGGAAGAGGGAACAAACATGTTCTAAGTATGTATCACCGAGTCTGTGTTGTGTGAAGTGTCCCACTATTAACCACTGGGCAACTCTGTGAAATAACTACTCTTGTTCCCATTTTATAGATGAGAAAATGCAAGCTCAGAGAACTTAACCGACATCATGTTTTTATTTCATCCTATGCAGTCTTTCATTGGAAGGGTAGATACTGTTGAAATAAAAACTGAACACTTTGACACTGATGTGCTAGAGTGGGTGTGCAGTGAAGGAAATGCACAGCCATGGCCAGTATTTTGGTCCCCTGGGGTTACCGAACCAAAATACCACACGCGGGTGGCTTATAAGAACAGAAATGCCTTGTCTCCCAGTTCTGGAGGCTAGAAGTCAGAAGCCAAGGTGTCGGCCATGTTGAATTCTCCTGAGGCTTTGAGGGAGAGTTAGAGACCATTTTTCTCTCCTAGGTTTTAGCAGCTCCAGGCTTTCCTGGGCTTGTTGCTGTGGCATCACCTGGTGGGTCTACCTCTGCCTCTCTCTCTCTCTCTGCCTTTTCGTCTTCTTCAAGGGCACCACTTACATGGAATTAGAACCTACTCTGCACATGATGACTTCATGTTAACCAATAACATCCTCAAAGTCACAATTTCCAAACAAGGTCACATTCACAGGTGTCAGGAGTTAGGATTTCAACATAAATTCAACACACTTTAATCACATCAACAGGTTATGGTAGAGAGCGCTTTTGGGGAACCACCCTTGAGAGAGGACAAGGTTGGGAAAGAGATAGAGAATGTGAGCTGACGGATAAAAGGAGGCCAGAGGGAGTGTGGGTGAAGCGGTTACACCAGCAGGTAATTGCCAGTGGAGGTGAGATGGGCATTAAGCTTCTTCACGTGGCTGAGGTCAGGCTGACTGTGCAGGGCCTTTGAAACCAAGTCACAGACTCTTCTTTTTGTCCTGCAGCCAGCGGCCTCCCAGGAGAGAAGACCACAACATGGTCAAGGCACAGTCTCATTTGGTCATGTAGCAGCATTATCTGCTGAAATGATGGTTCTGTAGGAGTGCCAGAAATTGCAAGCAAGGATCTGGCATATGGGCGGGGTGTGGGGGGGGTGTATGTTGCTCTTCAGTATCCGCCTCAAGCTTATTGTAGTGTGTCACATATTATGCTCTAAGTGAAGGATTAACAGCTATTTTTTGATAATATAAATAATATTATGGATTATATCTACTTACAGTGTAGTTAATGTTTCATACTTTATTAAGGTAATTACATTGCACTTAAACCTGCAAAGGCAGGCAGTGCCAATGGGAGAAATTTGGCAATAAACTTCTAATGGCCGGAGGGAAGTGCAGAATTCATTGGAGTGACATGTCTAGATCAAAGACAATATGAAATAAGGGAGGAGCAGCACGATGTCACTGAAGAAAAGGAAGGCATGAAGAAGTGCACAAGAGTTGCAGACAACAAAGGTAAACGCCATTGCACACATGGCCCTGGATTATCAAACAAGAGGATTCACGGGCCTTTCCTCTCTATGGTGATACAAACAGGAAGCACCCATGACCATATATTTCTACCCAAGTATTGTCTGTGATGTACATATATATAATATGGTTTAATATGCATTATAAAATATGTCTCTGAAAACACAAAGCAAACATGGAAATGTTTAGCCACATCCAGACATTTTGAGGGAATGGTAGGTAAGACTAGGGGCTCAGGACCAAAGTCTTGGAGGACTTCAAGGTCGAGTGGCACCATATAGCCCACAAAGACGATGTTGTACATGCTACTTTGTTGAGTCGTGTTTTTGGTCTGAAGAGCTTAAAACCCCACCAAAGGACTAACGCAACTATGATGCTTTCCCCATCAAGGAAGCACCGAAGAATGGCAAACATCAAAGACACAGGGAAATAATTAGCTCAAAGGATTAATGGACCATGCAAACCTCAGTCAACACCATGATCCTAAGACCGGAAAAACTAGATGGAGCCCAGATACCACTGTTGACCACTCTGAGAAGGTCCCGAATTAGAGTAGGAGAAAAATATGGAGCAAACTTCAAATCATTAAAAAGACCAGGTTTATTGGTCTGACAGACACAGGTGGAAACCCCAAAATTATGGCCCTTAGGTGTGCTAAAAGTCTGGAACTGACCTCACGCCCCTAGTTTAACCTTCAGCCTCACCATAGAAGGGCCCAGAAGCTGAACAGGAGGTACCTATTCCTTAGATCGACTATGTTGAATTAAAGCGGTAAGTTGCCCAGGGAAAAAGCTCAGCAGGTAGGAACAGATAGGCAAGACGGCTATTCAGAAAAGGGAGTGGCACAGTGGTTACACTGTGAGGATTACAGTCAATGTCACAAGCCACGATGTACATAATGTTGAATGGAAAACCAATAGACCCCCACAAATTTTCACTTACATCACCATAAAATGTTTTCTTGGTTTGCTTTAAATTATGGTGCTCATTCTAGCACTTTTAATGCATATTAACCAACTGTCCTTAGCAAAAGATGTATTCCTGTACTCAGCATCCTTCTCCACCTATGATAATGATATCACCATTTCTTTATTAAATTTTTGCCAATCTTATAGGGTAAGATGCATCTCTTTTATGCATGTCTTTGATGATTCTGGTGGTAGAGTGTTTTAAGGATTTGCCAGGAAATCACCCATTCTTGCTATTTACTGATCTTCAACTTCCCAAAATATTCAAGAGGAGACCTACAGTATCCATTCCGTTGTCCGGCCCTGCATTTTCCACAACAGTAGATCTGGGGTGAACAGCAGCTCCCCAATGACTTGCTCCCCATCAGAGGCTAAGCTGCTGCCCCTGACAGCCAGCCCAGTGACTTTCCTGTGATCCCCTCTTGTCCGGTCATCTCAGCTGAGCGAACATGGAACCTCTAGGCTTTATGTCACCTCCCGCCTTCCTCACCACCAAACAGAACTTGGAAGGAAGCTCGAAGGGAAGACGAAGCTTATTTAGACAGGCAATCCAGATAAGTCACAGCAATGTGGCAGTGCAGAAAGGCGAGAGGCAGCGGTGAGAAGCCGTTAGAAAGAAGCAGGGCATCCCATCACAGATCACTGACGAGTATCGATTTCCTGGGCAGCTCAGGTGCTTGCTTCACTCCCGATTGATTTTCCATCAGCTCAGGTGGCATCAGCCCTGCTCAGCAGGGCGGCGCAGTACGTGAACGGCACAGCTCACCATGTCTGGGAAAATGTGTCCCCACTGGTCTTCACTGTCTGTCAAAACGGCCCATTAATTCAGGCGATGTCTTCCACTAGGGCATCTCCTAAACCTGCTCACAGCTCAACTTGTGCATTTTATTTTTTTTCATCAGCATCCTCAGTAAAGGTAAAATGTCAACTCTTTGATGAGTGTACGACAGGATTCCTAAAGCGGGTCTGGCTCAGCTGTCCTCAAATCTAGGCTGTGGGTCCTTGCTGTGGAGCCGGTCCTGACGGATGGTGGTCCCATGCGTGCCCGGCAGAAGCGCCCACGATGGCAAGGCCGTGGCTCTTCTGAAGGAGGCAGGCTGGTCTCCCAAGTTGTCTCTGGGGCGGCTCGAAGCACCAGCTTCCAGCGAGTGTTTCAGCTGCTCACATGCGGGAGCCTCCCCGGGGCGCCCTCATCAAACTACATCCTCCTGGCGCCCACCTTTGCCCTCTCTCACCCCACCCTTTCCTCTTTGCTGCCAACTGGGAGGGAGCCCTGAAGACTCCATTCTGCCGCCTCTGGCTTTGTCAGTGGAGCCTAACTGAAGCATTTCCCGCCTGACAGACAGACTGTTCATCAGTCACGGTCTTCACTCTTCCACCAGCTGTGCCCAGTGAAGCTAGAGCAGCTTTCTGGGGACGGGGTGCCCTCCAGAAACCTCTTCACTCAGAGTAAACGCTTCACTCCAAGCCTAGCTAGACCAAAGACAGCTCTCAGATAGGATACTCTCTGCCCACGCATGGAATAGGGGGTCACACAGACACTCTGTCTCTCTCACATACACACACATATACACACTCAGAAACACACACACACATACACACACACACACACTCACACAGAGTTGACCCTTGAACCACATGTGTTTAAACAGTAAGTCCACTGATACAGCAATCATTTTTAATGCCATGCGACACTGACCATCTCCACAGGAGCAATTTGTCTCTCCGGGAAATTGTGTTTCAAGTAAAACATGATCTCTTGCGGTTCTGGCCCGTTTTCATTCTGTTTCATGCCGTCCTGTAGACCTCGAGGAACACCAGGGATCCAATACACAGTGCCCTGAGTGGAGCTGGGAGCACTCCCAAGAAACAGGGAGGTGGTGGCAGGAGAAGGAGTTGATTTGTCAGCTCTGTGCCGTAGACCGAGGGCCGCGCTCTGGCTGCCTTTTGAGATAACTGAGGTCAAGGTAAGGAGTGTTCTAAACAGAGAGGAATGGATTTGTGGAGCCATTGCTGCAGCTATGTCAAACTCAAAACCAAACTCACTGCCATTCAGTGGGTTCTGTCTCCAGGCTCCTGTCAGACAGAGTTGAACTGCCCCTGTTGGTTTCTGAGACTGTAACTCTTTACAGCATCAGAAAGCCTGGTCTTTCTCCCACAGGGCAGCTGGTGGTTTTGAACTGCTCACCTTGCAATAGGCCATCCAACACAACCGCTGTGCCACCAGAGCTCCAAAATGCCTTCCTTTTAATCTCATAATGAAAATGCAACTTGTATCTGGGTGCAGTATATAATACTTAAAATGACAAAACCAAACCCACTGCCGTCTAGTCTACTCTGACTTCCAGAGACATGGGGATCTGACTGCCTCGTCTTCTTCCAAAGGGAAGCTGTGGATCTGAATCGCCAACTTTGTGGGTAGCATTTCAATGCTTACCTCAAGAGCACAAAATATGTGCTTATTGGATGTTTATCAATAAGGCTTCCAGTTAATGCATTATTAATAGTTAAATTTTAGGAAGCAGTAAAGGTTACACATGGATTTTTCTACTATGCAGGGGTTTGTGTCCTTAACTCTTGGGTGGTCCAAGGGTCAACTAAATAGATGATTGATAGATCGATAGATCAATAGATCAATAGATCGATAGATAGATAATGCTGCTGTTAGTGACATCAGACCGGTTCTGTGAGCATGACAGAATGAAACAGGCTGGTCGTGCGCCATCCTCACAATTGTTCTCATGCTTGAGCCCATTGTTGCCGTCACAGTGTCAATCCATCTTGTCAAGGGCCTTCTGCTTTTCGCTGTTCCCCTACTGTACCAAGCATGATGTCCTTCTCCATGGACTGGCCTCTCCTGGCAACGTGTTCAAGGTAAGAAAAATGAAGTCATGCCATCCTTGCATCTAAGGAGCACTCTGGCCACACTTCTTCCAAGACAGACTTACTTGTCCTTTTAGCAGTCCATGGTTCTTTCAATAGTCTTCACCAGCCCCACAACCCAAGCACATCAATCTTTTCCATTGGCCTTCTTATTCAATGTCCAGCATGATAGGAGACCATCGAAAATACCATAACTTGGGTCAGGCAAATAACATCCTTGCTGTTTAATACTTGTAGAGCAGATTTACCTAATGCC
>NW_022103904.1:322278-323622 GCF_000313985.2 Echinops telfairi
AAGGAATCTGGCTTTGTAAGAAATACACAGCTCTCTTAATTTTAGCATCTTCACAGATCCTCACTTTATTATTTTTTTTCACACTTTGACATTTCATAGCATCTTTAGGATAGTGTTCCTTTCACATATTTACAATTAAAATCTCTCCATGTTTCTAGCTAGTGTTTTTGTGATGATATATTTTAAATGGGCTGCAATTAATTTCCATGTTCGGAATGCATATAAAGCATCCTCCTGGAAGGCGGACTTTGCTGAGGGATAAAGCTCACCAGGCAGCAAGGATGAATGGCAATGGCCCACACAGGAGGAAGTGAGAAGGGCGCTGTTCCATTGTGAGGCTGCCACCAATGCCAGGAACAGAATGTGCTTGAACTGTTGAATGGAAAATCAATTTGCCCGGTAAACATTCACTCAGATCACAATACAGTAAAACGTTTTTGAAATCGCTAATAAATCCCTCACCATCGCTGATGCATATAGAAGCCAATACATAAAGATGGGGGTGGGGAGAACCTCACTTATAAAATTACTGTAAGTGATTGGCTAATTATCCCTGGACCACTGAGTTAGAAACATTGAGTTAGAAGTGAGTGAGGACTCTGTTGATTTTTCTCTCTCCTCAAACTCAGTCCTCTTCCCACCACCATTTACTGAGTAATCTGTCCTTTCTCTCGAGGGCAGCGGTTCTCCACCTTCCTAAGGCCGCGACCCTTTAATACAGTTCCTCATGTGGTGGTGACCCCAACCATAACATTATTTCATTGCTACTTCATAACTGGAATGCTGCTACTGTTATGGATCATAATGTAAATATCTAATATGCAGGATGTATTTCATTATTACAAATTGAACATAATTAAAGCATAGTGATTAATCCTAAAAAACAGTGTGTAATTATATCTTGTGAAATATTTCTAATGACAAATAAATGAAATTTTGTATTGAAGCATGGTGTAGCATGGGTAACAGTCTTCACGCCGGGTACTCGTATGTGGGCATATCTGCATGTGGGCCGAGTCACCTGGAGACGGATAGAGGAGCGGTGTCTTAGTTCCTAAGACCATCGGAACTATGTGTTTTCCGATGGTCTTCGGTGCCCCCTGTAAAGGGGTCATTCAACTCCCCAAAGGGTCGCAACCCACAGGTTGAGAACAGCTGCTCTAGAGGGAAGGAGCCCTGCTGGGTGTAGTGGTTACGACTTGGGCTGCTAACTGCAAGGCCAGCAGTTGATGAGCTTTCTACTGAGAAAAGCTTCAACGGTTTTTTGAAACCCCCAGGGATAGTTCTTCCTGTCCTATAGGGTCACTATGAGTCAGCACTGACTCGACGGCAGTGAGTTTGGTT
>NW_022103904.1:325185-356983 GCF_000313985.2 Echinops telfairi
GGGGGGGAAATCAGCTCATTTAGGTTGGGGTTTGAGGATCAGATGAGAACGTTTCATGCTGGGTTGGCAGCACTGTAGCATAGAGAGTAGGGGTGGGCAAAGGACTCCTCAGGCCTGGCCAGAGCATGAGCACAAAGCAAGGAGGGTGACAGGCTCCTAGCCAACCAATCACATAATCACAGGAAGTACTGGACCCGGTCCTACTTTTGAAGTTGCCATTAGAGACTAGGGGGAAAGGTGGGAGGGTGGTATTCTAAGTGCTTAAGCCAATTTGCGCCGAGCATTATCAGTAAGTGGCCAACAGTAGCGCCCTAACTGATGCACAGCTTGCCAGGCTTGTTGATCTGACCCATCGAAAGCTTCAGAGCGACCCCTTCATCGGCACCTGGAGGAGATCTGTTGACTTCACGCCACCAAATGAGCAATGAGCAGCTTCCCACTGCTTTTCTCACTTCTGAGAGTCCAGCAAACCTGTCCCAATGGACTGTGTATATCGGAACGTTAAGTTCTGTGTCGCTCCATAAGTACCGATCGAGCTGTTCCCACCTTTTCTACATCCCTGAGCCCAGCAATACACAGGTATGCTTATAGAAATCCAGGCTTCTATTCTACACCCTTATATCACCCTGAAGCCATAGCACTTAAGCATAAACAAAACATTCTTCCCTTGAATCAATTCTGACTCATGGCATGTCAGAGTGGAACTTTGTTCCATACCGTTTTTAGTGACTGACTTTTGAGGTGTAGGTCACCAGGCCTTTCTTCCAAGGCACCTCTGGGAGGATTCAAGCTGCCAAGTCCTCAGTGACTAGACAAACACTTAACTATTTGCACCAACCAAGGAGTCCTTCAGAGCACCTAGCTCCATGACAGTAATATGTTCCTTACAGTCTCCTGTTACGATGGCTTGTCTCCCTAGAGAAGACCTAAGATCCACATGGGCAGGGACTCTGTCTGATTTACTTACTACAGTATCCTCACTAACTCACCTTGGACAAAGTGGGTGATCAAATAAATATTTGTGGAATTCATTACTAAGCTTGTATTAGTCTGGGTACTTTAGAGAAACAAATCCACAGAAACTCATGTATAAGAGAGAGTTTTATATAAAGGTTAAGTGCACATCAAAAAAACATCCCAACCCAGTGTTGCCCAAGCCCACAAGTCCAACATTAAACCATTAACCCATATGTCCGACACCAATCCACAAAGTCCTCCTCCATCTCACAAAACACACACTATGACACTGACTGCAGAGGGAAAGCCTTATCAATGAACATGTCAGCATCTCAGCTCTGGCAGGGGGTCTCCACATGGGTGCTCCAGCACCCAGAGCTGCATTGGGGCAGGTCCATGTGGCTTCTCCTCAGGGATGTCTTGCAGAAGGTGAGCCTTGCCAGCTGAAGCAGGGAACTGGCTAAGGAAGCTGCACCCTGGTCCGACCATCACAAAGCAAGAGACCTGAGAACTAGAAAGGTGAGGCTCACTGAGCCATTTCTTTCTCCGCCCTTCAATTAACCCCACATGTGTTTAATCAGCCAGGTTGGCACAATAAACTAACTCAAAGCTAATAAAGAAAGAGAGGAATTTTGACCAGGGGGTGTCCTTTGAAATGCAGCACCAGTTCCGCTCCCTCCTCTCCATGATTGGCAGAGCACATGGGGCAATCACTCCTAATAGAATCTGCAGGGCACAACTGAACATCATCTTCCAGCTTCAAATATGAAAGGCTAGGAAAGCCTGTTGGCAGACAAGGGCTTTAGACTCCTCTGGCTCTGAAGCGCTAAGGCTCCAAGACAGCACTCTCTGTTCATCAAGTCCCCAGCCTGAGGCTGGACCCTTGGAAGACGGGATGAAGATAACAAAGGCTAGGAAGGCAAAATGAGATTGTTGGAGGCATTGAACACCCTGAGAAAGATCCTGGGCTTGCTCTTGTGGGAAAGTAGGGCTGCCAATGGGCCTTCAGACAAGGGCTGTAGTTTTTTTCTGTGCTAGCGCCCCAACTCTAATGGCAGTGCGGGCCTTAGAGGTAACACTTTGGAGGTGGTTAGAAGACTCTGGTCCTCATTAAGCAAATGTTTATCAGGGTCTGCAGGAAAGGCATGAAGAGCAAGGCACACATTACGGCACAGGTTGAAGGAACAAGCCACAGAAGCCGCTGTGATTAAATAAAGGCAATGAAGAAGGAGACAGGAAATGCATTTCAGAGGTCTCTTTGTCAAGTGAAATGTCTTGGTTTGGACAATAAAGGATAGGGTCACCTCACTATGGAGTGTTTGCCCTGCAAACAGTAACGGTAGATTTTTACTTGCCCAGTTGGTCCCAAGAAGAGGAGTAGAGGGCTGTGGTTTGGGCCCAGACAGCTAATACACAGTGTTGTCACTAGAGCGTGGACACCAAAGGACAGAGAGAGTGACACCAAAATGACTGTCTATAAAATTTTTGTCTAGTCCATCAGAATTTTTTTTTCATAAAATAGTCCTCCAGTTAGATATAATAACAAAAACATTTTTCCTAGACCCAGGTTACATGTAATAATATACCTACAAGCTTGAAACGCTATGCTCATTTACTTTTTAAAATTAAGAATGTGCTCCAACACAGAAGCCCTGGTGGCATCGTGGGTTACACATTAGGCTGCTAACCACAAAGTCAGCAGTTCTGACCCACTAGCCGCTCCATGGGAGAAAGATGAGGCTTTCTATTGCTATAAAGAGTTTCAGTCTCAGAAAGCCAAGGAGACGGTTCTAAGCGGTCCTATGGGGTCACTATGAGTCAGGACTAGATGGCAGTGAGTTTGATGTTTTAGAACGTGCTCCCGCCAGAGCTGCCACTGCTACCCAACTCCAACGTCACGTTTTTCATGTGCGTTCCTCTCCACAGGACAAAAACGAGCACCGTTGTTCTCGTTCCTGCTGGTATTTTTATAAACACGTATTGTGTCAAATTCTCTGTGTCAAATTCTCTGCTACACATTCTAGTGATAGTACGCTGCTAACTAGCGTTTGTGACCCTATATCAAAACTTTTTCTGAGACTGCAGGGTTAATTAAAGAAGGAGGGAAAAAAATTAAAGCATCCAGTAAGTTGCTAATTATGTTGTAACTAATGACATTGTAATTCAATAGAGAAAGATTTCACAGAACAATTTTGTTTGCATTCATACATCTAAGAAATGTTACATTTAAGTAGTTTGCAGTTATGCTACCTATCATAAATGTTGCTTGATTAAAATGGACACTAATCATGGGAACACCTGGTCTGCAGAAAGCTGGGGGCGGCAGCGGAAGGCCACGTCCATTTATAACGCCCGCCCTCACGTGCATTAAGCTTGGGTGAAGCCCATCCAACCATAGGCGAGGGATGTGAATAGCCTCGCTATCAGACAGAGCATTGCCACGTCAATTGTGGCAGATGTAGCTAGGTTAAAATCTAATACCTTACCATTTAATCTCCCTACCTGTCCTATAGGGTCACGATTAGTTGACAGTAAAGTTGTCAATTTTAAAATATTGTTTGCTTTCTTTTTTTTCACAGTTTTATTGGCATATAGTCCATATATAATATAATTCAAGAATTTGAACGTATCAAGAAGGGTAGTATAATCACAACCACAATTAATTTTAAGCATTTTCCTCTTTCTTGTACTCAGTTATTAGCTCCCCCATTAACCAGCGACCTGCTCTGCCACACCCCCAAGAAACCACTTATGCGGTCACAGTCACTATAGATGTACTATCCTGGATTTCCTATGTGGAACTGAGATTTTTCGATGTTTAATCCAGGCAATGTTGCTGATTTTTGTTTGTTTACTTCCTATCTGTGTGTCATATGATTTTCTGTATATGAAATCCAGTACAGGTAGATCTAGAGACAGTAACTGGATTGATAATTGCCTACGGGCATAGCAGGGGAGGATGGAGGGGAATGGAAAGCTAAACAACAAGGAGAAGGAGAAGGAAATGTTCTGGAATTGATTGTGGTGATGATTACACAAATCTCTTAATATGATGGAATGATTAAATTGCATTATATGCGAAGTATATTCCAATAAAATTACTTTTGAAAATAATCTCTACTTACTGGCATATATAAAAAGAGATTGATTTGAAATTGGAGATATATGCATGTTCCCTAAATAAAAAAGATTCCATTCTTTAAAAAAAAAATTCTGTATGGTCTAATATGAGGGGGTGGTACCCTGAGTTAGCACCTGGGGTGACACCAGCCACACTGGGATGCTATTGCTAGTACCAAAGCCTTCCATTATAGATATGTGTATGTATGCATATGAGTGTGTATACATGTGTATGTCTATACATATATATCTATACAGGTTACATGTACATGTATGTATGTACACACACACACATACACTATAGGGAAACACCTACAAAAAGGCTCTAAGCTTTCCTGGAGTACTCCGAGGGAATCGCTGAGCAGAATTAGCAAAAGCAATAAGAAATCAGAGGGCTTTCACCTAGTCATTAATTAAACTATTCTTGTAGGTCATCAAATATAATTAGTGCTTTGTCAGCTATTGCAAATTGCTATTCAATTTTTTTAAACCAATGATTCTCAGGAGAGAAGGTTGTGCAGCTATAAAATAAAGAAATACTTTGTACCAAAGATTTTAGTCAAGGTACTTAATATATCCAAAATATCTAGTAATATTTTTAAAAGGTGTAAGTTTTTATATTTATCAAAGAGACCAAATCTGCTGAAGTTTTTTGAATCATTAGCATTGTTTTTCTGTTAAGCACAGACTACATCCTGCAAGAGTGGGTGTAAAATAGGGAAGAAAGAAGGGAAAGAAGTTTACAGTTATAGTCTCCACTCATTTTCACGTACTATGTTTGACACTTTAAATATTATCACATTTAATCCTCAAAAGAACCCTTGGGTTAACAGATTTTTAACTGAAACTTCTTGTATTGATTTTCTTTGACTGCATTAAAAAAAAAATCACAAACTTAATGACTGAAAGCATTACCCAGTGATAACTTTCCTATCTCTGTGAATCAGAATTCCAAACCGCAATCCTGGTGTCAGCCAGGGCTGCATCCTCACCAGAAACTCTGTGGGGAGGAAGGGGGAACTTCTGTGCGCAGAGTTAAATGTCTTGTGGCTGTAGAATCCATGGCAACTGACTTCTTCCAAGCCAGAAGAGGACGGTGAGCCGGAGAAAGAAAGAGACAGAAGGGGAGACACAGAGAAACTAGGAAGACCGGTGCTGCACTCTTAGTAATTACATACTTGCCCTCATCTTCACATCCTGCCATAGCAAGCGGATTATACCAAAGGAAAAACCACCCAAGGCAGGGACAAAGTCTGTCCTTCCTACTGACAGCAGTTGCCATTAGGACCACTCCAACTCACAGCGCCCCCATGCGTTTCAGAGGAGAACTGTGCTTCATGGGGTTTTCAAGGACTTGTTTTTGTGGATATAGATCACCACGTTTCTTCTGAGGTGCCTCCGCATGAATGTGATCTTCGAACCTTTCAGCTATTAACTATTTGCACCACCCACTAAGCCAGGCTAACTCCAAGCTCATACAACCAGCAAGTAGTAGTGCTGTTATAAACTCCACAGCTCACATTCCTGGATTATACTCCAAGCTCTACCTGGACCACCTGATTTCGCTCGGGCAAACCAAGTTGCTTTGCTTACAAGAGAAGTAGCTGCATCCAACTGATCTTCATGGTCCTTTCCATTGTGACCTGCTGTGCTTCTGTATTCCGTACAAGTGGCAGGCCAGGTCAATGGAGCCTCCATACCTCATTGTCAGGGAGGTGGGAGTGATTGGCTCTCTGTCTTCCTAGCAGAAATCCACCAGTCACATTAATATTGTCTTTGGTCCTTTCCACAGCGTCATCTATGGAATTGTGATCCGGACTATTTGGATTAAAAGCAAAGCCCATGAAACAGTGATTTCCAATTGCTCAGGTAAGTGTCTAATGAGCATTGCCCGACTCTTGCCTAATTTGCTTGTGCAGTGATTTTCGTCTAATAAATTTGAACTCAAGCTTCCTGGAAGCCTGTCCTGCATCAGGCCCAGCAGACGGAAGACTCTCCCTGAAAACCAGGAGAGGGAAGGAATGATTAAAGTTGTCCAAGCTGTGCCCAAAGCGCAGCCTGTGAGCCAGGATCTGAGAGTCCGCCTCTTTCCAATCATGTCTGAGGAACAGCTTGGAGGACCCAAGATGGAAAGGCGCTCAGGGAAGCACCGAGCAGCCAGAACAATAGTAGGCAGACATAGCTATTTGACTTAGCCCTACGCAGCAAGTCTCCCCCACAGGCTTATGGGCCCTACATCCGTCAAGGCATCATCCACACTTCCCCACCACTGCAGCTGACCACACGCCACGCACTCCTGTCCCCATTCCACTTCAGTAAACCTTTCTATAGATCGCCTGCTGGGCAACCAGGCATAGGCACCTGCATGCCTGGCCTGCTTCCCAGGGAAATGTTAGTGGGCCTGACTGAGGCCAACCTGAAGAAAACGCAGCCAACTAAAGGGATCCTAGGTTTCCAGGTACTGCCTCCAGCCTTCTGATGTTGTACCCGCCTGCCTTGCGCCAGCTGTGGCTGCAGAGGTCTAGTTCATAGGGAGGGGCTGTGGTGGCCCCCAGCCCAGGAATGGAATAAGGGCATAGAGCCCAGCGGGGGAGAAAAGAGGAATTGGGGATGGGGGAGAACAACCCCCACATTTTGGTCCCAGGAGAAAAGAAGAGGCTGGCTGGTCGAGTTTGGAGGAACTTGGGGTAGGGTCTGGGGATATATTAGGAAGTATGGGGGGAGGCCAACACTGGAAACCTCCAGAGGAGACAGGCCAGGGGATGTCGCTGCTAAAAACAAAGCATTGGGGGCAACTTAACTATTCACGGAGGGCTGGGAGTGTGATGGGCAGGCTCAGAGGGTAGCAGGTCATGCCTGCCCGAGACGCCCCGGTTGCAGCCCATCTGCCACCCTGTCACACTCTTGCCCTGTTGCAGCTAGTTGTCTAAGAAGTTCCGCAGGTTCTCCTTGGATTTCATAGGAAACTAACTGGAGTCCCCAGAAAAGAGCTCATCTTGCCAGGCTGCTGCCAGTCCACCTCAATTCATCAGTGTCCACTGTCCACAGGCCATGGTCTTCGCTCCCCAGAAGTCCCCAGTCTGGGAGATGGCACTAGTACTGTTGGCTCTAGAGCTGGCTGCTTCTGCTCCATCTGCTGGAAGGCCATGGTTCTGCCTCTGCTCCACCGAGGCCTGGGCCCCGTGGTGCAGCGCGAAGGAGCGCGCAGAGCACGCACCATCACTAGTAATCCACAGGTCCGGGCTGTGCTCCAGGTCTGAATCGCACTGTTTCTCAATCTGCTGCCGCACCTCCCGGCTCGGGGCAATAGGCAGTTCCCCCGTCGGGCATTCTGAATGATAGTGGTGGCTGTGGGGGACGGACGAGTGCACACGAATGTTCTTTGATTTCTTGATTGTTGCATCCAAGAACCTGGACTGTGGATGCATGCCAAATGAAATCTTTGACAACGTCAACCTTTTGTCCATCTGTCCTGATACTGCCCATCAGAGAAGTTGTGAGGATTTTCGTTTTCTCTACACTGTGTTGTAATCCATACTAAAGCCTGCAATCCATGATCTTCAGCAGCAAATGCGTTAAGTCCGCGCTTTCAGCAAGCAGGGTCATGTCATCTGCATAGTTCAGGCTTTTCATGACCGTTTTCCAATCTTTATGTCACATTCTTCTTCATATAATCCAGTGTGTTAGTCTGGGTACGTTAGAGAAACAAATCCACAGAAACTCATATATAAGAGAGAGTTTTATATAAGGTTAAGTGCACATCAAGAAAACATCACAACCCAGTGTTGCTCAAGCCCACAAGTCCAACATTAACCCATATGCCCAAACACCAATCCACAAAGTCCTCCTCCATCTCACAAAACAGACGCAATGATGCCGACTGCTGGAGGAAAGCCGAATCAGTGAGCATGTAAACATCTCAGCACTGGCAGAGGTCTTCACACAGGTCCTCCAGCACCCAGGGCTGCATCAGGGTAGGTCCATGTGGCTTCTCCTCAGGGGATGTCTTGCAGGAAGTGAGCCTTGCCAGCTGAAGCAGGGAACTAGCTAAGGCAGCTGCAAACTGGGTCTGACCATCAGAAAGCAACAGACCCAAGAACTCGAAAGGTGAGGCTCACCGAGCCATTTATCCTGCCACCCTTCAATTAACCCCACATGTGTTTATCAGCCAGGTTGGCACAATAAACTAACTACCTTACCCAGCTTCTGAATAAATATGAGAGGGTACAAACCCGAGACATCCCTTTCTTGATTGTAAATCATGCAGTATCCCTTGTTCTGTTCCCACAATGGTCTCTTGATCGACTGCAAGTTCTGCATGAGCACAATGAAGTGTTCTGGAATTCCCATTCTTCTGAAGGCTATCCATAGTTCATTATGGTCCAAAGGATCCAATGCCTTTGCATAATCAATAAACACAGTAAATATCTTTCTAGTAGTCTCTGCTTTCAGCCAAGATCCATTAACATCCACAGATCAGATCTCCAACAACAACACCCACAAAAAAGCACTAAATACTACAATTGCTGGAAAATGCTTTTCCTATAATAGAATCACATGAGCACGAGACTCAGATAGGAACTCTAAAGGAAACCTCAGAGACTGTGTCTGTACTGAAGTATTTCCATTTGAGAGGGAGAGACAGAGAAGGTGAGAGGTGAAGGTGGGGGCAGGGGGGGGGCGGACAATAAAGCTGTAAAAGAGTCCGGATACTCTTCAGTGAAGGAGCCAATGCAACAATTCTATCATCACCCATCGAAGTAAGCAGCTCTGTCTAAACCTAAAGGTGTGGCTCCAATACACCCAGCCCCTTCAAGGGAGAGAGATTGAGATCCATAAGGATCAAGCCACCTCCCTCAAGTCTATTCCAACCCAGGAAGACCCCACAGGGCAAAGTAGAACTGCCCCTCAGGGTTTCTGACACTGTGCATCTTTATGGGAGTAGAACAGCCTCCTCCTTCTCCCTCAGAATGGCTGGTCCATTTGAATCACTGACCTTGTGCCTAGCAGCCCCCAAATGCTTCATCCACTGTGCCACCAGGTCGCCTCGCATAAAGATTATAGTCTAGGAAACCGCATGGGGCAGTTCTACTCTGTCACCTGGGGATACCGTGAGTTAAAATGGACTTGACAGCACCTAATAGGAGCATATGAATATAACAGCTCTCACAGTTACTGTGTAGAAACAAACAAAACACCTTTGGTGTCTAGTCTATTGTGACCCATAGCCACCCAATGTTGCGGCGGGGGGCGGGGTTGTTAGGTGCTCTCCAGTTGGTTCAGACTCACAGCAAGCCTATGTCCAACCGAACAAAATACTGCCAGTCCTGTGCCACCCTCGCACTTGCTCTTCTGTTTGAGCCCATGGAGGCCGCCACTGTGTCCATCCGTCTCATTGAAGGTCTTCCTCTTGTCCTCTGCCCTGCTACTTTACCAAGCATGGTGCAACTGCTTCACCGCTTTTTCACAGCTGTCAATCCTTAGGGAAGCCAACTCTGCCCTGTCCTCAAATCTCCTCTGCAGACCCTCCCATCATGTCTGAAATGCACATCATTAGAGCTGATCCTTTCCATTAAGACGGGTCTCCCAGGAGAATTATATGTTATCTGGACCAGGTAATGCGCACCAGACAGGCATATACTGAGTCAGTTGTCACTTAGCAAAGCCTATGGCGATGGGATCATGGTGGGCAGGTCAAGTATAGTGGAACCAGAAGGTTTAAGGAGTCCAGAGTTTTGGGCTGAGGTGAGAAAGAGGTGTCAAAAAGTGGGGAGGTGGGGGTGGATCAGAACAGACAAGACAGAGAGACACATTGAACATGTCAGCCATTTCATAGTCCTGTGAATATGTTATCTTCTTCAATCCTTAGAGCAACTCTGTAAGTTCGTATTCTTTTCTCTCGTGTTAATAGGAGGCAGGCTCAAAGGTTAAGCTGTTTCCATGTTTCTATAGGGAGCAAGTAATGCAACCAGGACTCACACGCACATCTGATTGGCCAGAAAATCAATGCTTCCTCTCGAAATCAGGTTGCCTCCCAGAAGACATTCTAGAAACAAAGGCCATGGTTGAGCAAACGAAGAACTCAAGATGGAAAAATTAAAAACCCAAATTCAAGTTAATGGCCTCACCACCTCTCTGACATATTCTTCCTAGCACTCTGCCTGTAGAACACAATCCCAGCCTCATTTTTGGAAGAGCTGGCCTTGATTTATTTAAAAGATGGCACGTTACCAGTGTGTGCAGCCTCCCATTTTGTTTCCGTCACCCGAGGTCTTCCTGAATGTGTTTCATAATGTCAATCCGTCCAACCAGTTCGCATTCTACCCTCTGCTTGATCTCTTTGAACCCCTCCCCGCCCAACCCTCCCTGTCTCAGCAATTCTCTTTTCTCCACTTCTGTTACAACCAGCCATGGGCCTCCATCCCATTGCCCCGCATTTTCCCAAGGCCCATTCACCACAGTGAGTGAAACAGACATGGCTAAAGAGGTGCAGCAATAGGAGGGCTTTCGACTCTCTGGTCTCCAAACTCATCAACTACCCTACCACCCACCTTCTCAACAGAACTCTCATCTCTATGCTTAGGGACTCTCTCACCAACATCCTCTCATGTTTCCTGGCTACTAATCATCCAATTCCTGTGCTCTTGGTCTCCTCTTTCCACCAGTCTCCGAAATGGAACAAAACCATTTAGAGATTTATTTTCCCACTGGTATGTAGTATACCATTACCCCTCCATAAAATGTCTATATATTCACATCGCCACCCATGACCTCCTTTTGGATGAGGGGCAGCTGGTATTTTCAAAAGCCCAATCATTATAGATTCATAAATGGAACTCACTCGATTTTTTTCTATCCCTCACGACAGCCAAGAAGCTCCGGAGTTGGCTGGCAAACAGAATCTCCAGTGGTGCTAACATGCCAGGATAATAGCTCCTCAACCAGGGACAGTAGCAATGATTAGCGTGAGCAGCAGCTCACGCTGGAAATACTGGCTACAAAATGCAAGGCATCCTTAGTTTGACAACCACTGTTCTAGTTGGCAAATATGAATCACGTCTATTCCACCCACCTCAAAGGCCGGCAGAGTAAAAACTAAAGAGACTAAACCATTTCACAAACAAGCCACAGACTGACTCACACACAAGTGAGGCAGGCACGAGCTAGAGGAGACAGGGTTTAGCATTTTCTACATTGATGTCCAGCAAGGATACTTCTAAAATAGAGCCTGCACTGCCTGATGCTTGGGACTGGGGAGGTGGATCACTGAAAGAGAAAAAAATCAAACCAAACTCACTACCATCAATCGATTCCAAAGACAAAATTCTTATATAACTCTGGGGTTGGAAGACATTAAGTGATTCATGCTATATTCAAATTACAAAAAAAAAATATGGCATAATGGAGGAGATTTAAAAGAGCTTCAACTTTAAATTAGGAGGCAATTGAGAGCCACTTTCTAACTGAAAAGCCTTATGCCCATTAATTGCTCTCATTGCCAGTTTCCTCATCAATAAACAAAAAGGAAAATGACTGTCTCCACAAATAATTACACTTAACAAAAGACTCACCAAAAACTTTGTGGGAAAAACATAAAACTATTTTCAAATAAGACACAAATACGTGAAGACTATATTATGTTTGTGGATATTAAGATTCAATATCAGAAAGATGTAAGTCTCCCTAAACTAATCTACACATTAAGCAGAGCCAATCAATTGAAATGGGAAATGGTTTTGAGCTGATAAGCTGATTTTAAAACATGCATGGAAAAGAAAAGTGCCAAAATTCTATAATATACCAAATATTAATAATCATCAAGTCAATGTGATTAACAGAGTGTAATATTGGCACAACACAATCAAAATTGAATGGTAGAGGCTCCCCAAATCAACCTACACATTATGACAACTTGATATTTGACAGACAATTATATGGAAGTAAGTAAAATTAGATTTCTTAGACCACAATCTAAAATTAGACCACAATCCATTAGCAAAAATCAATTCTATCAGGACTAGAGCATATGTGTGAAAATTAAGACTTTTGAAAACTTTTCATAGAAAAGGTAAGGTGATATCCACCTTTACCTGTCAGTGTGTC
The DNA here is from genome assembly GCF_000313985.2 of Echinops telfairi. Classification (NCBI taxonomy): domain Eukaryota; kingdom Metazoa; phylum Chordata; class Mammalia; order Afrosoricida; family Tenrecidae; genus Echinops; species Echinops telfairi. The sequence goes on from NW_022103904.1 coordinate 337,366, forward strand.
ACACAGAGGTGGCTTGTGTGTCGCTGTGCTACTGGATGCTATGCCACCAGCATTGCAAGTACCAGCAGGGTCATCTGCAGTGGACAGGTTTCCGTGGAGTTCCAGATGGTCCAAGAAGAAGAAATCTACTGTGTGGATGGATCATAAAAAACTGTGGATCACATTGCAAAGTATTGGAGTTCCAGAACACTGATTGTGCTCATGCAGAATCTGCACATAAACCAAGAGTCAGTCTTTCTAACAGGACTGGGGGATATTGCATGGTTTAAAATCAAGAAAGGGTTATATCTTTCCTCCATATTTATTCAGTCTGTATGCTGAGCTACATCAGCAGATTTCAACCAGTGGGTTGCCACCCCTTTGGGGGCCGAACGACCCTTTCACAGGGTTTGCCCAATTCATAACAGCAGCAAAATTACAGTTTTGAAGTAGCAACGAAAATAATTTCATGGTTGGGGACCACCACAGGAGGCGCTGTATGAAAGGGTCGCGGCATGAGGAAGGTTGCGAACCCCTGGGATACCTGAAGAACACAGCAGCAGGATCGGAGGAAGGCCCCTTAACAACCTATGATATGCAGCTGACACAGCCTTGCTTGCTAAGAACATAAGGCCTTGAAGAACTTGGTGATGAAGATCAATTCCGTATGGGCTCCAACTCAATGTAACGAAAAGCAAACTTCTCACAACTAGGTCAGCGCACAACGTCGTGATAAAAGGAAAGAAGCTGCCAGAGACTTGATCTTGCTTAGATTCACAAGCAATGCACAAGAAAACAGCAGTCAAGAAATCAAAAGATGTATTACACCGGGGAAATCTGCTGCAAACGTCCTGTTTAAAAGGTGTTACGAAGCACTTTACGGAGGAAAATGCACCTGAGTCAAGCCACGGAATTTTCAATTGCCTCATATGCCTGCGGAAGTAGGTCAATTGAGTTGTGGTGTTGACGAAGCAGACTGAAAGGACGGATGGCCTGCCAAAAGAACAAGCAATGGTCTCCCTCCCTGAGCATGCAAAAATAGGAGGAGAGAGTGAACAGATGTCCGGGTGGACAAATCTGCCCTGGAGAAGTACAGCCAGAAATACTCCTTAGAAACAAGGATGAGGAGACTCCGTCTCAGGTACTATGGACATGTGATCAGGAGAGGCCAGTCCGTAGACAAGGACATCATGCTTGGGAGAGTAGAAAGTCCGAGGAGCAGAAATAAAGAATGTCCAGGAGCTCGAAAGACCCAGTGCCTGCAACAATGGGCTCTTCGCATAACAACAACGATGACGATGGCCCAGAACCAGACAGTGTTTCGTTCTGTTGTATGTAGCCTCATGATAGGTCAGGGGCACCTAACAAGGTCGTGTATTTTTGATGTTGAAGTAATGAAGGATTTTTTCCCCATAAGATAGAAGATACAAAAAGTCAAACTAGATGCCTAAATCGTAGTCTGTTATTATTAAAACACTATAAAGAATGTGACATCAAACTAGAAAGCAGACTATGTTTGAAACACATAGATTATTATACTGAACATATAAACCCACTGCTGTCTAGTCTAGTCAAACTTATAGCAACTCTAGGGAGCAGAACAGATCTGCTCCATCGGGCTTCCAAGACCACGGATCTTTATGGGAACAAACCATTTCATCTTTCTCCCTCTGAGGGACTGGGTGGGCTTGAAACACCAACCTAGTGGTTACCATGCCAACACGGAGCCTATTGTGCCATCAGGGCTCCTTAAAGTCTAACTCCTAAAAAAAAAAAAAAGAGAGAAGAAAAACACAAGAAAACGATTACATAAATATTAAGGAAAAATGGGCAAGACACAAACCTGAGGTTCACAGGCTAGGATACAGAAATGATCGACAAAATGGCCTTGTAACAAAAATATCAGCCTCATGCTAATAAGGAAAATGTACACAGAAACCTTGATTATGCAAAGTTTCCACTCAGGGGGTAGGTGAAATTTAAGTCTAAAGGCTTTAAATGTTGGCAAATATAGCAACTTCATGGTTCCTTGGGTGACATAATTGCCTCAAATACTTCCTGTCCGCTTCGCTGTCAGGGACTACATCAAAACATTCTTTCCCCATAAAAATATTAGGGCTGATTAGTTTCTTTTCACTGCCCCTTGTTCTCTCAAGGTAACAGAATCCAGCTTGGGCATTTGAAACACTGGGGTGGGGCGGGGAGACATTCTTAACCTGGTGTTGTGGGAATGGAGCTGTGTGTGTCTTCGCTGGTTAAAAGCCCTCCGTGTGATACCTCATGTGGGAGGACCAGTGGCAGCTTCATGGGCCTGCAAACAGTGCAGCTTGTAAAGGTCCCATTTTTAGGGGGAAAACCCCCACATTTGAATCAGCTTTCGGATGCAATGGTTTTGAGATTCCTTATCCTTTTGGAGAAACAGGCTCCAGGTGCTCATTTTGCCCTGTGCCCCACAAAGTAGTTGGACCAGAAGTAGTTGATTTCTGCTACTCTATAAGAACTTGAATCTAGGGACTCTACTCCCTTTCAGTTTTGTTCAGACATCAACCAATTCTTGTTGGGGATCATCTCCTTTTCTACGACCTTGCTTGACACAGCCCGTAAAAATCAAAATATACTATTACGTCTTTTCCAATCTTACCTCCTAAGCCTCCCATTCAGTAGGCACCCTGGCTGCCTTCCCATACAGCATATGCGATACTTCTATCAACAGGCTCCCCAGTATCCTACCTTCCCGTATCAGCTTCCTACCACCTATTGAAGCCATGAAGCCAAAGCTGTGTGTTTTAGGTTTTTGTTTTTTATTGGGGGGTTTTTATTACAGCGGCCCTGCTAGGTGCCACGCAGGCCGTTCCAACTCAAGGGGCCACTGCTGCGTGGCTGCCCCTCCCTGAGTGCTGAACATGGATCCAAGCAAGATGACACCTGGACAGGTGCAGTCCTGCCCCCGTTTGTCGTGCTGCTGCCTAGTCCACGGTTGTGAAGAGCTGGGCCTTCTTACAGGGAATCACATTGAACGTGACCATTTGTGATCTTCACCAGCAAGTACTCCAGTCTTTCTTGATTTCAGCAAGCAAGCTTGTGACATCTGCAGATCTCCTGTCATTAATCAGCCTTCCTCCAACCCAGTCCTGATGCTGTATTCTTCTCCTATGGTCCAGCCTGTCAGATTATTGGCTCAGCATATAGACTGAATAAGGAGAGAGCCCATCTCTTCTTTCGTTAAGGACACACTAACAGCTATATCAGACTACCCCCCTTACTGTCTGTTGCTTTTACTGAACAGAAGTTTATTTCTTGTTCAATTCAAGTGCAAATGGCAATAGAAGGCAAAGGCAGGGGCAGGGATACCTGGCATTCACTCACATCTCAACTGATGGAGCTAGGGCCATTTGGAAGAGATGGCTGCCACCATCCCCCGTCTCCCTCCCTCAGCTTCAACGTTCAGTGCACAAAAATGGGAAGAGAAAGTGGAGAATTGTGCAGGTGGCTCAGCGGAACCAGGCTGGCCAAGAGCCAGCTGGATTCTTCCCTTGTGCCTTTAGGCACCCCTTAGTTCCAGGACCGCGTCTACTGAAGGGGAGGCTGGCAGGCTGGCTGTGCATCCAGTAGGGAGAAGGGGGTTTGGAGAGTGGCTAACCTGTCTTTTTTGCCTCCATCATTTTAGTTGGGTCTATTAAGTTGATACCTCCTCCTCCCAGCTATGACTGTTTGTTTACTTGGGGCTGAAGAATCTCCTGAGCAAAGAACTCAGAATGTTTTCATAGGAAAGATTGAGACAATGCAGCCATTGTCCGGCTAGCTGGGGGTGGGGAACTGGGGCCTTTGTAAGAGGAAAAAGAAGTGTTCGTCAGCGAAGACACAAACAGCACATGCATCTTATGAAAACTACTGGCTGAGAATATTTACTTTAAAGCGTGGCCATCAGACTTCCTTGTTCCCAAACAAAGCTCTGTGCTCGTTTTCCGTTACAGAGGAGTCCTCTGCGGAGAATAAACTCCCTGTCCATTAAAAATGCCAGTGTAGCAATGATTGCCCTCAAGTGCCCTGCCATGCAGAAGCGTGAGCTCCCAGCTGCTCTTAGTGAGGCGCGTAGACACCTTAGGAAGATGAGGGGCAGTCATCTGTCCGCACGGGGGCTAAATTTTTTCAGTCTGGGTCCCCTTTGAACTCAAAAACTACAGAAGGCTTCTAGTTCCGAATCCAATGGACCTGCCGCCTCGAGGTTCCCCAAGCTATTAATGGACAGTGACAACTGAATTTAACTGCTTTTCACTGAGCTCAGAGCCCTGGCCTGAGTAGAAATAATCCTTTTATGTCCCAATAAAGGAGAATTACCGACGTTTTGTAGCTCAGCTCTCTTTGAAGCTGGAGGCTTTGCATTTCCTGCAGCGATCAGATGAAAGGGGCTTTCAGAGATGTCGTCGGGAGAGTAGCGGAGGGCAGGTAGTTGATTATATTGTCACCCAGTTGTCCTGTGCAAAGGACTGCTAGTTTCCATTTTAAACGATTTCCGAGCACAGGTGTCAGTCATTCCGAGAACTTTCCTGAAAGACAACGGAGTCTTCAGAGCCATGCTGTTTAGGGGCCAGCTGTTACCCGAGATCAGCAAGTGGGGACACACTGAGAGAGGATAATTGGGTTTGCTATCTTCTTTACCTCCCCCTAGGGGGATCATCACATCCTGGTCGTTCACGGATGTGCACAATCCCTATGCAGGTAACAACACTGTATAATAGGCATCCACTGCAGTAATACCTTCTGCTCCTTCCATAAAGGCAGCCCGTGTGCCTCCTGAAAGCATGTGGGAAACTCATTCATCCCGCCTAATAAGGGAACTGACATTTCCAGCATGGATTTTGGCACCTTGCGTATATTATTGCATTTTTATCCTCAAAATAGCCCGGTGAGCTCGGTATTCTGCGCCTCATTTTGTAAATGGAAAGATTGAAGCTGGGACCCTTAGGCAAGTTGCCTAAGGTTACCAAGCTCGTAATTACTGGAGCTGGAGGGTGTGTTCAGGGCTGATCCCAAAGTCTGTCCTTCACAAGATAACGGCCAAGGACCGTGCAGTCCAGCTCATGGTCGCCCCACATGTGGCCAAGCAGACCCGTGTCCCCTTGAGTTCTCCGTGACGGGGTTCTACTGGGAAGTTGATTGCCAAGGCTTCATTCCGACCGACATGCGTCTGGGAGGATTGGACCCTCCAACCTTTTTGTTTAGCAGCTGAGTGCCTTCACTGTTAGTGACTAAAAACAAACAAACAAAACCAACCCAAATCCATAGTTGTTGAGTTGACCCTGACTCATAATCACCCCACTGTCTTAAAGAGCAGAGCTGCCCTACAGGGCATTCTTGACTGTAATCTTTCCAGAGTCGATTGTGAGACCTTTCTAATAGGGTAAGACTGGGTTAGAACCACAAATCCTTAGGTTCGTACTCAGGCAACAACTCTTTTCCTCATCCATGGACTCCTCTTTCCAAGATGAGCCTGCTGCTGGGCCACTTCAACTCATCATTGTAACACTTTAAGACAGGCCATCCTGGGCTCACATGATTTCTGCGGCTGTAAATGTTCACTGAAGCAGACAGCCTCATTTCTCTCCCAAGGAGCAGCTGGTGAGTTCAAACCACTAGCCTTTGGTCTAACACTTCACCCACCTCTCTGCCACGGTTCCTTTTTTTCAAGGTTAAACCAAAGCCACTGATATGGGGTCAATTCTAACTCACTCGTGGTGACCCTACAGGACAGAGTGGAACCAGTCCATCTTTATGAAAGCAGACTGCCTCGTCTTCCTCTTGAGGAGATGGTAGGTTTGAACCACTGACCTTTTGCTTAGCAGCCCAACACTGAACCCACAGCACCACCAGAGCCCCTTATTTTCCTGATCCCACCCCACTATCACTGAGTCAGTTTCATCTCATGGATTTCTCCTACAGAGTGACCAGAGAATTCGAACTGTTGACCTTGTGGTTACTAGCTCAATGGATATTCCACCAGGGCTCCATTCTTTCCCCGATAGCTCTCGCTATCATCAAGTGGATTCCAACTTCTGATGACCCCATCTCTTTCCCAGATAGTACCCTGAAAAATCAGGTTTTCATAGCATTGACACCATTGACATTTTGACTGGGTAATTCTTGGTTGAGACCCAGGAGAGGTGAATGTCCTGTCCTTTGAGCTACTTAGCAGCATGCCTGGCCTCTCCCCACTGAATGCCCATAGTATCCCCACCCCCGTTGTGAAGATGAAAAATGTCTCCAGTCATTGCCAGAGGTCCCGGTGGGAGCAAAATTGCCCCAGTGAGAAACCGTGCTGCAAGTGTTTCCCATGCTTCCTGACACCCGAGGGTTTATGGTTCTATGAAATGCACAGGATAATTTAAAGGCTCTAAGACAGCCTAGGCGTAACCTTACAGGATATACTTTAAGAAATATAATTAGCATTTCAGGGGGGGTTGCTCATAAACAGTCCCTGATTCCTGTTATTGCTGATAACAGTTTGTCCTTTCCAGTAAGTAAATATTCACACTGTAAAAATGCTCAAAAGCCTCCAGGGTCTGATGCTGCCTCAGGAATTCTGCCCGGACTCCTCACAAAGATGTTCAAGGATTTCCCAGTCTGGCCTCAGCTCACCTCGCTCTCAAACCCACGCACTTTATCAACAACAGCCAAGCCAGATGACTCACCATGGAGCAAGCACATCCTCCATTTGCTTGTTTCCATGTCTTAGCTAAGAATGTGCCCTCCCCCTTAAGAAGTCTTTCCCAAGTGCCCATCACTGCCTTGTGGGGGCCTCCCCATCATGAAGGCATTAATTGGGGCCCATGCATTTCCCATGAGGCTATGGACCAGTCCTTGCCCTCTCCTCTGATCCCCCCAGTTTGTCTGTCCCCTTCGCCCTGACTACTAGAGAGAGTGTGGTCTTTCCTGCTCAATTGAAATTTCCTGGAGAACAAGAATCTCTTTTAGCCCCTTCTCAAAGTCCCTATCAGTGACACTGTTGCTCGCCTCAAGGTCAATGGTTCAAACCCACCAGCCGCTCTATAGCTGCTAGGAGTTGGAAATGATGGACTGGTTGCCAGTGGGTTTAGCACTCAGTGAGTGTTTTTCGCTTGTTGGAGTGACTGCTCTGCGTGGGTGTTGAGAGTGGATTGAATGGAATGAAGAACACAGAGGTAAATAAACTTCAGGCCAGAAGCCCTGGTGGTGCCGTGGCTAACGGAAAGGTCTAAAGTTAGATCCGCCAGTGGCCCGATGGGAGAAAATGCCTGGTGATTTGCTCTCATAAAGCTGGCAGAGTTGGAAGCCCTATAAGGTTGCTGTGAATCTGAATCAGCATCAGCTCGGAGTCAGAATTGACCAGGGGCGTGCAACAGAACATCTGCAGGCCAGGTTCCATGGGACTTACGAGACATTTCCAATAGGAAATTGGAGGACGCCCAATGAGCAAATTAGCTGGGCTTTCCAGTATACAACACACACACACACACACACACACACACACACACACACACACACACACACAGAACTGTGTGTGGAGTAGCCACCTTAGGGCTCTGACCAAGGCTGCAGCCAGGGCTGTGTTGAGCCTTCCTCAGTAGTCCCCAGAGGGGTGAGGCTGGAATCCTGTCCAGTCAGAAAAAGGGCACCTTTTCCTAATTTTCCCAAAGGGATCACATGGTCTGGAAGACGGTCTGTCAGCAAAAGCTTTTCCACAGAATCCAGGATGCCACATGCAACATTTTCATTCCCAAATGTGTTATCATTCGACATCTTTTACTAAGAGAGAGCACCAAATTCCATCCACCCAAGTCAAGCATTGCTTTGGCCTTGGTTCTTAACTAGCCAAAGGTCGGCATAAATTCATTCAACAACCAAACCAAACATCCACAGGCATCTAGTCAATTCAGAACCACAGTGACCCTCTAGGGCAGAGTGGAACCGACCCTCAGAGTTTCTAAAACTGTACATCTTAAATTAACGAAGGCAGAAAGCCTAATCTTGCTCCTAGCAACGCTAGTGAGTCCGAAAGGTTAGCAGCCCAGTGCGTAACCAACTAGGCCAACCAGGGACTACTTATCAATCAATCAATCACCATGTGTGGAGGACCCAGGAGTGAAAGAAAGTATTTATCTGACCTGACATCATATTCTATTCTTATATGACCCCTTTGAGCATTTCATTATTAGATAATGATCTCATGATTATTATTAGATATGTACATATGATTATTAACCAGTTGTAATCAAGTCAATGCTGACCCAAGGTGACTGACTCTGGGTGTATCCAAGTAGAACTGTGCTCATAGGGTTTTTAATAGCTGAGTTAGAGAAGTAGATCACCAGCCCTTTCTTCTGAGGCACTCTTGACTGCATTAGCTGTTTGTACTAACCAAGAACACTGGCTAAAGCTATACCTGGCTCCAATGTGGGAAGTTTTTCAATACCTTTGGTTAGGGAACTCCAGACAATTAGTAAGCAAAATTGATAGCTTACTGGTAGAACTCTTACTTCCCATAAAGAAGACTCAGGTTCAATTCCTCACCCATGCACCTCATATGCAGCCATCATCTGTTACTGGGAGCTCTCGTGTTGCTTTCATGCTTAATAGATTTCCTCTGAGTTTCCCTACTAAGATGGACTAGGAAGGAAAGCCTGGTGATCTACTTCCAAACATCACCCAGTGAAAATAAGTGGATCGCAGTGATCCGAGTCAAAACTAATCATGCAGATAGTACAGGACCTGGTGTCCATTGTGCATGGGATAGCTAAGGGGAGGGAGCAAAGTCAACAAGAGCTACACAACTCCATTCACATGGCAGCCGTGGACCTAACTTTCCATGTTGCCATCAACAGAAACATTTAATGTCGTGGACAGATGACATCCCAAACACTTCCTCTGCCATATCCCTTGTGTATCTATCTACAGATGGAAAACTGTGCACCAGTTACAATCGAGGGCTCATCTCAAAGGCAAAAATCAAGGCCATCAAGTATAGCATCGTCATCATTCTCGGTAAGTAATATCTCTGCATGCCTTGCAGAATTGGGTGAACATCCCGAGCAAACTTGTACCTGGGGTGCGGTGGAGGACAACCTACACAAGGAAAGAATGTGTCTACTGACACTTCTACTTTACTGGATGGGGAATGAAAGTGTGGGGCCTGATGGCCCACCAATGTCTCCTTGAAGGGCCAACATTTGATTCCCAATCTATCTCTTTTTTGATATACTTGTCTTTTAAGCCAAGGAGGAGATCATTTGGGGAACAAATCTGATGAAAATGTAACTAACTGAAGCCGACATCCATCATGGCCATTTGACCCAGTGATCTTTAGACACAGTCTCCCCCAGGGTTGACCTTGATGGACAAAGGAAAGAGAGAGGTGGCATTCCATTGGACAGTTCATTGCTCAGAGGCTAGAAATGCCTCCCAAATGGTCAGCTTGCTTCTCTTTCTCCCTCCTGTCTTCTGCCCTGTCCTTTTTCTTTCTCCTTCTGCTTTCAACCCACGAATTCACTTCATTGCAGAAGGAAGGGGGAAAACATTTTTTTTTTCAAGATCACCAAATAGTGTCAGATTGGTGAGTGTTCTTGCTAGTCTCAAACCTTCAAATCTTCCTGCACCCTTAGCCCTCTCAGCGAATGACTCTGCTTCTTACGTCACTAAAAAAAAGATTCAAGTTTCAGAAGGGAATTTTCTCATTCTCCCACCTCCACATCCAGTTCCATGGCCGCATGTCTGACACCATATGCTTTGATTTTTTCCCTATGACTTTGGATAAACGGTCTCTCCTTCTCTCTGGGCTCAGTCTGTTCACTTAAGCTCCAGCTTCCATTCTTTCCTTCTTATTTCTCCAGTCTACCCCGGGGTCCCCATTTCTGGCTCATACACTCATACAAATCCTTTAACATCTCCCCCCGAGTCGCTGCACTTCATGGCTGTCTTTGGAAGTGTAGCCCCTCCACATGGAGAAGGCTTGACTAAACCCTGGATCCACCTTTCACCCCTCATTCTCTCTGGAACCTATTTTAAGTTACCTCTCTCCCCCAAGTGAAATTACTGGGACCTCCAAGATGCCAAAGGTTGAGTCTAGATCTTCAGTTTACTTAACTTAGTATCATCTGGCCCATCTCTCCTGTTCAAACATCTGCTTTGCTTGGAAATAATATCTAGGATGTCTCCTTGAAATCTCTCCTTAGAGATCTTGTAACCCCATCATATCCACATGTCCAAAATAGAAAACTCCTTTTCATTTCAAAACCATGTTACTGAGAGCTAATACAGATAGTATGCCATCCCATAGTTCAATCCCGTCAAACAGTAATGTACAATGGCTATCACAAACAGTTTCATGCATTTTCTTCCTTCTAGAACTCCTTGATGTCAGCTCTGCTTTACCCACCCCACCCCCCATCTCCCCTCCCCCCATTGCATCTTCCCGGGACCCTTGTTCTACCCCTCATTGCGGTCTCTATGGGTTCATCAGCCCTGGGTTTCACATACCGATAAACAGAAAAACACATAACAAAACAGAAATGTTGGTATCTCTGCTACCCCTGCAAACACAGTTCTTCCTCAGCTTTCTCCAAAATAACACCATGTTCTACCCGGGGATCAAGCCACACACTTCAGGGCCATCAGAATGATTCTGTTTTCCACACACCCTTCACCCAGTCCATCCGCAAAGCTTAGCTACTCTACCTTCAAATCGCATCCCCAATCCTGCGGTTTCTCACTATGTCCAGAACCACTGCCCTGACCGAAGCATCGGTCATCTTCTTCCTGGAAAACCACAACTAGCTGGCCTTCTTGTTTCTCTTATCCTATATCCTATATTCTCCTCAAAGTAGCCAGGATGATCTTTTAAAAATGTAAATCAGATCCTGCCCCTTTGCACACCTCCCTGGGATGCCCCGTGGCGCTCAAACAAAGCCTGCAGGTTCCTTACATGTTCTTCAGGGCCCCAAGAGACCTGCCCTCCCACCCCGTCTCCCACAGACTCTCCCATAAAGTTCTTCCACCCTAACTCTGTCCAGCTCTCACGGGCCTCCTCGCTGTTTCTTCAAAATAGCAGCTGATCTTACCTGGGGCAGCTCGCCCCTGAAATAACCTGCCCTCATAGCTAAAGTCCTCCTCCTGATTCACTGCCTGCCGCCTCCCCAGAATGGCCTCCCTGATTGCACTCTAAAAATAGACCTCTTCTGGTCTTGCAGTGCCTTAGTTTTCTTCACGGTGCCTAAAGATGGACAGACATTGCGGCATAGATATTGATTTGCTGATTCTCTGTCTCCTCTGTCATAATAGTCAATCTATGAGGGCAGTAACTTTTACTTCCCCCTAGCTTACACTGTCCCCAGGGTCACTCCCTACCCCCGCCTCTCACGCAACTAGAGGCTCAATCAATTTTTGTTGAATAATCAAATGAATTCAAATAAGCAATGAAGAAAAAAAAAAGTGTGCTATTTTCTTTTATATAACGCCAAGCCTGCTCCTGCTAGTTCACCTCGTATCTCTTGAAAACTGGAAAAAAACATCAGCTCAAACCTCTCTCTCATGTTAGCTGCATGTCAAATCATCAAACCAGTCAGTCACCTGCCTAACAGACAACCGCAAAAATGCCAAGCAGGCCCCTTGCAGCCCCGCGCAGCCAGTGGGCTGTAGGCCCGGAGCACGGCTGCAGACAGGAATGGAACAAAGCACATACAGCCCTCAGGGCAGAGGCATCTGAGGCAGATCTAAGATGTCCTTCCGTCCCAGACAGTCATTTGCACAGATGCACAGTCCCTGGATGCTGGGTTCAGAAATGTGTGCTTATACATGTGTTCCTGAGCCAAGACAGCCTTTCTCATGAGAAGCCATAGGCCCAGGCCCTCAGCATCCTTCCATCAGCGAGCAGGGCTGCACACCAAAGGGTCAGCCATGCCTACAGCCCTCCCCAACCCAAAAAGACCTTTTCTAGAATGAATTCTTGACAATGCCCTTTACCATCCTGAAATGAAATAGATACACTTTACTACCTAGCCAGCATAATTCTTTCTGAATCAATATACAGCTCCAATGATAAAGAAGGACCAGAAGGAAATGATTTATGATAAGATAATACATATTTTACTATGGAAATCTAGTTCCACCTGAAGACAGAATGGAGCCGTCCGATGCTTGCACCTAGACAGGGTACCAGCTCTGAAAGACGACAAATGCAGGTGCATCTTCATGGAGCCACTCAAAACTTAAGCAGCACTGCTGCTGGTGAGTGGATTTTCTGAGCAGGTGAACAGATGGGTGAAGTTCCTAATTAAACAAAGTCACCTTTCCGTTTTCAAGAGAATGGCATTCCTGGTGGGGGGAGGGATTGGTATTTATTAAAAATATTTTGGCTCTTTATATAAAACACAAGCTTCTGGACATGGGTAATAATGAACAGGTTTGGCCTCTCCCCCTGGATGGATGTTCATTTGGGCTCAAAGGATGTATGGGGTGCGGGATGAATCCTTGCTCAGTGGAATTGCCCCCACAGGCGTGTAGAAGGATGGGCATCCCTGCGTCAAACAACCCCGATGCTCCCCACCAACATTTGTGCATGTGATTTATTTATTGTGAACTAGGGGGCGGGGGTTATACCCCAGACCATCCTCTCTGCCTCCCGTGATTCAAACCACTCGGCCACCCCCTTCCCTGATTGTTCTTCTCCCTCTTGTGGCCCTCCATCCTCCATTGCACCCAAGACCTGTCATCCTCTACTCCCTCGCTCTCTCTTCCCCCGCGCTCCCACAGTTGGTGACCTCCGAAGTCTGTTCCCTTTTATATGCAAGTCTTTGCTTGGTGTTTTCACCTGATAATCATCATCTAATATAATACTGTATTCTCCTTTTGCGATCAACTGATTTCACTCAGCAGAAAGTCTTCTGTGTCTATCCATGCTATGAGGTGTCGCACGGTTTACTCATGTCTGGCATTCCATTGCCCCACACACATATTTTCAAAATATCTCAAAAGGCAATTTGTCCCACCATCTCTGCTTGATTTCACTGGGCTAGTGGTTCTCAACCTGTGGGTCACAATCCCTTTGGGGGTTGAACAACCCTTTCACAGGAGTCGCCTGATTCATAACAGTAGCAAAAGTACAATTATAAAGTAGCAATGAAAATAATTTTACGGTTGGGGGGACACCACAACATGGGGAACTATATGAAAGGGTTGTGGCATTAGGAAGGTTGAGAACCACTGCACTGGGCTGCTGTAACAGTGTCAAAGGCAGAGCGGCTTAAAGCAGCAGAATGTTACGTCTCTGGAGGCTAGGTGCCTGAAGTCAGGTTACTAGCAGCTTGGGTTCCTTCCGGACACTCGGAGGGATAATCTGTCCGCACCTCCCTCTTCGTCTGTCGTGCTTGCTGACAACCTGTGGCATTTCGTGGCTTGAAGACAGGATTCCGTCGTAGGTGGTCCTCTTCCCGTGTATGCATTCAAGCTCCCTTTTCTTCTGAGGGCCTCGGGCATTGGATTTGGGCCCATTAGGAAGCAGTAAGACTTCACCTTCATTCGATTCTGTCTGTAAAAACTCTTATTTTCAAATCAGGCCACGCTCGCAAGTTCTGGTTGGATATGACCTGGGGGAGGTTCTATTCACCCCATTACCCTCTCCCAGCATAATTGTTTTAGGCCAACACTGAGATGCACCCGAGCGGACAGAGTTCCACAGTCTCCGTGTCTGAACTGCTCACCTCCAATGTGCTGTCATCATCAGGGAAGAAACCCTGTGTCAGTCAATCCATGATGGAGGCAAGTTTGCCCCTGTCTGCAGTGATCGAGGAAGCCAGACTTCGCCCTTGCTAAATAAAGAGCCTTAGGAGGAAAGCCAGGGAGCTCGCATGGTGGGGAGGAGCGGAGGGGAGAAGTGGGGTTTGTGTGGGCGTCCAGTGCCTCTCACGGGCATTTGACTATGGACATCCATTTCCCACTCATTTCCTCTGAGGATTTGGAGCCAAACAAAATTAGAGTCCACCTCATGCAAATCACTTTGAACACAGAGGCAGTGGTGGATGGTGTTTGCTGGTGGCCAGCTTAGAGATCGAAGTGAAAGTTTAGAAGGTGGCAACGAAGCCTGACTGTGCTTGAAAACACTGATTACTATCTGTTCTCTTGGCCACTCCGGACAATCTGGAGTTGCTGGTGTCAGAGATTCCTGGGATGGATCTTCCCAAAGTGTCTGCAATAGATTTTGCCCACTCTTTCCTGAACTGTATTTGATAGAAGGCTAAGGACATACCCAGATTTCCCTGGCTTTCAATAAAAACTACACAACAGTAGGAACCTCATCCCACTATACAGCTAGAGAAGCTCCACATTGGTTTATGAATGTATCTATTAAATATGTGTGTGCATGACATCGTGTTAACCTATACCTAATGATAAACACTGTACCCAACTCCATAGTTTGAGAGACTCCCTGGTACCAAAGACCTTGCAAGACGAGCCCCAGTCAGGTTTGGCTGAGGAAGCCCTTGGTGACACTAATGGCTCTCTTCTTCTCCAGCCTTCATCTGTTGTTGGAGTCCGTACTTCCTGTTTGATATGTTGGACAATTTCAGTGTCCTGCCAGACACCAGAGAGCGCTTCTATGCCTCTGTGATCATTCAGAACCTGCCAGCCTTAAACAGTGCCATCAACCCCCTCATCTACTGCGTCTTCAGCAGCAGCATCTGCTCTCCCTATCGGTAAGGGGCTCACTCGCCGGGGTCCAAAAGAAGCTGTTAGCCTCTGCAGTCAGACTCATTCCAAACTTCCTGGAAGGTGACATTATCCCTGTTTGAAAGTTGAGATACGTGAGAGTCATGAAGTTTCGATTAGGTGTCCAGGATCACTTCATATGACACATTCTCACCCAGGTCCATGCCAAGGCCATTGCTTTCTCTGACAGTGCATCACTTCCAATGACAACCCTCTTACTTATGATACATTCAGAGGACCATCTCCGTTCAAAGGCTCAGCATGAATTGTCTCAGTACACTGCTGTGGTACTGGCATGACAGGGGCATTTCACAAATAACCAAATTAAGGTGCAGGAGATTAAGTAGCATTATTGAAGTCATATGACTATTTAGTGGCAGAACCACAACCGGACCCCTCTGACAACCATTTAGTCATTTTGCTGTTGTTACAAGGAGTTTCCTATACAAGCTACGGTGGATAAGTGATGAAATCAATAGGAGGTAACATAGTAGAATGGTTTAGGGGTTAGACTCACTGCCAGTGACTGAAGTTCACGTCCTGCTATTGCTGATTGATAACTGAGTGACCTTGGGTAAGTTATTTAACTTTCATGACAAGGAGGCCATTTCTTCAAA
Organism: Echinops telfairi; assembly: GCF_000313985.2. Taxonomy (NCBI): domain Eukaryota; kingdom Metazoa; phylum Chordata; class Mammalia; order Afrosoricida; family Tenrecidae; genus Echinops; species Echinops telfairi. The sequence continues at coordinate 352,695 of NW_022103904.1, forward strand.
GTCAGTGGTGCTAATAACAGCTCCTACATCTTGGCCAGTGATGGTTCTGTTCATAGACTTCTGGTGCTGACAGGTGAGAACTTACCACCATCAAGTCGATTCTGACTCACAGCAACCCTATAGCACAGAGTAGAACTGCCCCTGTGGGTCTCTCAGACTGTACCTCTTACAAGAGTAGCTACAGTAGACTGTAACTCTTTCTCCCGCAGAGAAGCTAGTGGTTTCGAACAGCTGACCTTATGGTTAGCAGCCCAACATGTAACCACTACTGCATCCCTAGGGCTCCAACTAGTGGGAAGGAGAGGTGTAAGTGATGAGGAAGGACAGGGCAGGTCGATTTTAAATATAAACTTCTTTCATCGGTATGGTGCCTGATCCTAGTCTCTTAATGACTATTATTTTGAAGACTCTTACTTCTTTTTTCATCAAGCCAAATCATTTTTCTTCCTTGCTTCATTCTGACTTTCTCTAGGGAACGGAGATCACGGGATTCCAGAATGACCTGCCGAGAGAGAACTGAGAGGCATGAGATGCAAGTTCTGTCCAAGCCAGAATTCATCTAGACTCCGGGGCAGTGGTAATGCTAGGCTGGTTGCCATCGCTCTCCTGGCTCCTCATCAACAGCTTGGGCACTTGCATGGCACCTGAGCCCTCCCATTCTACTCCTGTGATCACTTGGAGCTAGCTGCATGAGGCAAACTCCTTATAAGCATGTGTTTGCTACTTCAGCAAGTGCTGTCCAATAGAAAGTCAACAACTCTCCAAGCTGTCCAAGAAAGACAGCGCTCCTGCCTACCACAGCCCTTAGCCCTACTGGTCAGCACCATGACCCAGTGGACAGAGACATCACCGACAGGAGCTACAGACTGAAGCGCTGAGGGAACAAACAAGGACTGGAGAAAAATGAAGCCGGGTTGCATGTAAGGCTTCTCATTATAATTCAAGAAGTAAATTGCAGACTTTGCTAGGTCTAGCTGTTTTAATTGCCCCCCATTTTTGTGGTGAGGGTGCAGTCGTGTAGCCAAGAAAATGTTTGTCCTTAAAATACCAATAAATTCATTTTCAGGCATTGGCTTCTTCTCTGTCCACAGCCTTGGTTTGCAGGTGGGTTTGTTGTCGGCTCCCAACCTCTCATTCCCATTGTATCAGCAAATAGTTTGTAGGGGGAAAGAGCGTAATGTCTGGCCCTCCAATGTACAGACAAATCTGAGGATTGCTTTCTCTGATAGGAAATAAAAATAAATAAATCAAAAGAAAGCACAGTGCTAAAAAGTCATGAAGCCCTGAGCTCCAGTCTGAATGACCAGACCTGCCCGTGCAGTGCCCCGAAGTCTCTTCCCTCTGAATTCACTCTGAGAGCTCTCTGACCACCATTCCTTCCACCTCAGGGACACACTCTCTTTTGATCTCTGAGAACCTTCTTTCTTTGAGGAAGTGAGTACCCATGGCTAGTGCAGCCATGATGTTTACCCTTTTGGGCAGTTGTAGCCTTTGTCTCTTTCACACCTTGGCTCGGAAGCACTAGTGCGACTTGTTTTGACATGCCTGGATCGTGGTATTTATAAGCGCAATCCCAGGGAAATGTGACTAAATGTTTTCCAGTCAATTTTAACCATCATATTTTTCCATAAGTGGAAGTGGAATAATTTAATTTGATTATGTGCACATCCCCACCCACAGGTCTGAGATGTGCAGGAGCACCTTATATTTAGCTTCACATACAATCTCAACATTAAAAATCTCCTTGGCAAATCCTCCCTCTCAGGATTATTCAAAGCTGAAATCTCTCCCTGCACCCCTTTCTTGGCCTTCTGCTAGTAGTCATTAAAATGTTCAGTGTACTTTAATAGCACTCCATTTCTCATTATGGTGTCAACCCAAAGATGGCATGTTTAAGGTCACAGTAGCATTTTTGCCATAACCCCTCTTTTCAATTCCATCTGATTTCAGGGCAAGTATCTCTTTAGGCAGGAATGAGCTTCCTCCATTACCACCTCCCTGAGAGGTATGCTCTGAATTTGAAGAACCAGAATATTCTAGTTTTATGTCTATACAACAGCTATGAAGACAGCTTCCTTCTCAGTCGAATGAGCTAGACTTGAGCAATTCTGGGAGCTTTGAATGGTGAGAAGTGGTTTCAAAATCTCCCTTTAAATCAAGAGGTGCCACAGAAGACGCAGAAAATCGTTGTTAAACTAGCTGCCTGCATGGGAGCCAATTAAAGCAGAATTTGGCAAGGATCCTAGACCATGGAACAGAAGGCTTGGGTTCTCTTCCCAGATGCTTTCTGTCTCTGTTACACTCCTGGCTGCAAAGACTTTACTTGCCTATCTCACCCCTCGATGCATTCAGAGTGTTGAAGAGAATGTCAAACAAGGGGCTTCATGGTCTTCAAATACTGTGAATAAAGCGTTGTTGTTATAATGGAATCTTTCCCATTCCTGAAGAAGACTGGAGCCCAGGAAGACAATGAACTGCAGAATGAACTGCCACTACAATGAACCATTCTTTCTGAGAGTTTGGATTCTAGAAATTCCATTTCCATGCATTGGCTGAGCTTGGTGGGACATGGTTTGAAAATGATGAAAACACTAGAAATGACTAGTAGAGGGTCTTCAACAAACCACTTAATCTCTTTGGCCATTGGTTCTTTGACCTGTGAGTTGGGGCCAGATCAGACTGTTGATGTAGATGTTGAGAATACCTTCAGAAAAGAATCTGCTACAACTGTAATGATTTCAATGATAGCCCCAAAGTCAGAGCTTCTGCAATTCTTTCCCAGAAAGACAAATGACACGACTCAAGGCTGACTCTCTTTGTCCTCCAGAAAATGTGGTTTTCCCATTGAACCATGAACTCTGGGGCACACCTGATTGCCCAGCTGTGAGACACAGTTCGCACTCTCACAGAAAATTAGGAGCTTGGGGCTGTGAAGTCACTTTCGGTAGCCTCTGACATTCGAGTGAGATCAGAATAGCCAGCAGGGTGCTCTGTAGAATACAGCAGCTGTTTCCCACACCAACGATTCAAGTAGGTCAACAGTTACATTATCACACTGCTTCAGGGATATGTGAAAATTGAGGATAACAAGAGTAGGTGTGCTTAATATAGTCAGCCACTCCACAGCAAATAAGTGTTTCCAGTTTACTGAACTAAATGAAATATCAATGGCAAAAAAAACACCAAAATCTTGTCTGCTTTCAGGCCTTATGTAGCCATAACTTAATTGAAGTTTCATTTTACCAGCCAACATTTTACATTGCTGTCCCCAGGGAAAGCTAACTGTTTTTAATGGCTTTAATTTATGATTAATTGTAAGGAGGAAAATGCTTCTTTTAAAGCAGAGGCATGTAGTTTAATCCCCACCCCCGTAATTTCATCTAACAACATAATTCACATACATAGAAATGAGTTTATCTCTTCCATTGCCAACTGAGGTGTCAAAAAGAGACACCTAGGTGGGTGGGTCAGCTGAGGAAAAGAGAAAATAAAAATACTTTTAATGAGAAAGAAAGTGAGTCTGTTCTTCCAAAATAGTATGAGGTAGCCACAGACCTGCTGGTTTCTCCTGCTTCCCCACATCATTTGAATACACCTCATGGGATGTGCAGGTGGACCAGTGCTCCCAACAGTTTTACTGCATCTGATTGAAGAGATGGTTCTAACTGTTAAGGTGCCAATCATCTGGCTTTTGGAAAGCCCTGACCAGCCCATGCTTTATTTCTCTGCAATTCCATTTTAAGGATATTTTCTCCATGCAGAGCTAGTCCAGTTAACATTTTAAGAGTGCAATTTCAGACTTACAGAATGTTAAAGTGAACCAAGCCTTAAGATCATCTCATCAAATGGGTTTCCATCTGCTCGGGGAACCCAGAGCAGGCAGAAGGAGGCAGCTGGTTGTTACTGTTAATGCACACAGCAATAGCATGTGAATCTAGAGAAGATTAAACATAGCCCAATTGTTCCAAGGGCCTTAAATTTCCTGCGATGGGAGTTCAATGTGTATTAACTTTAGACATGGACACTGCAAGAATACATCATACAGGTGTAGGGTGTATCCCTAAAAGAACAGAAATAAAGAAGCGTTATCACTTCCGAACTGAAAAGGGTTAAAAATTGAACCACAAAAATGTTTAAAAGAAGGCCAAGACTATCAAAAAGTATAGCGTCTGGGGTCTTAAAGGCTTGACGGTAATCAAGCGGCCATCAAGCTCAGAAGCAACAAAGCCCACACGGAAGAAGCACACCAGCCTATGCAACCACGAGGTGTCGAAGGGATCAGGTATAAG
>NW_022103904.1:358139-359240 GCF_000313985.2 Echinops telfairi
GTAGTCCTCAAAGTAACACCCTTGCTTTCCAACATCTGAAAGAGGTCTTGTGCAGCAGATTGACCCAATGGAATGTATCCTTTGAACTCTTGACTGCTGGCCACCCGGGAACAAGGAGAGTTAACTCATGAATAAGACAAAAGGAACAATTCTGAATTTCTAGGTATTTAAGAATGTGTTTAATTATTGTCACATCTACAGAATATATAAACATACTGTGCTTATATAAATTCTCATGGAGAATTTTATCACACTTTAAGTGTAGTAATTGAAGCAAACATTAGGACAAAAATTCGGAACGAGCTGGCTAACCTCAGCCAGGTGAATAGCACTTCCCCAACCCCTACAGAGCAGACATCCTCATCAAGGCTACAGGAAGCAATACCAAAAGTGGACCACATGCCAAGCCATAAACCAAGCTTCAAAACACTCCAAGGATTGAATTCATGCCGTAGTTTCTCTAACCACAATGTAATTGTGCCAGAATGCAAGAGCAGAAAGATAACCAGAAAATGTCCCATCTGTCTAAAATTAGGAAATGTACTTCTAAATAACCTATTGTCAAGGAAGAAAACATATGGAAGTGAGTGCACCAGTGTACTGAATGCTAACGAGAGGATTCCAGGTTAACATATGGGAGGTACAGATAAAACAATACTTAAAGGAGAAGAAGAAAGAAGATTTAAAATTTTATCATAGAGAAGTTAAAAATTGTGATCAAAGTAAACCTGAGGGAGTTAAAAAGAAAACAAGAATAAAAGTAGGAATCTTAGGTAAACAAGCAGCCATCTAGCTCAGAAGCATCAAAGCCCACATGGAAGAAGCACACCAGCCTGTGTGACCACGAGGTGTTGAAGGGACCAGGTATCAGGCATCAAAGAACAAAAAATCATATCATTGTAAATGAGGGTGAGTATAGAGTGGAGACCCAAAGCCCATCTGTAGGCAACTGGACACCCCCTTACTGAAGGCTCGCGGGGAGGAGATGAGCCAGTCAGGGTGCAGAGTAGCAACAATGAAACATACAACTTTCCTCTAGTTCTTTAATGCTTTCTCCCCCCACTATCATGATCCCAATTCTACCTTACAAATCTGGCTAGA
>NW_022103904.1:361921-367504 GCF_000313985.2 Echinops telfairi
ATGATCTTTGAAAATGCAGGATAGGAATAAATTCCTTAGTTTCATTAACAACATTTTTAAAAATCATATCAGAAATATTTAAAGATGAAACTTTATAAATGTTTCCTTTGAAATAAAGACTGAATGAAGACTATTAACTTCATCACTTCGATTCAACATTGTACCAAGATCCTAGCCAATACAGTAAAAACAAGAAGAAAAAGAGAGAGAGAGAGAGAACGTAAAAGGAAAAAAAATTTTTAAGTGAAAGGATTGGAAATGAATAATAAAAATCCATACTGTTAGTGGATAATCATATAAGGGAAACATCTAAAATAACACAGAGATAAATTATTATTAGAATGTATCAGAAAGTTCAATAAGTTTGCAGGATACAAAATCAGTATATAAAAATCAATATCATCTCTACATAACATCAAGTGTTGATGAGAATAGAGAGCCTTCAGAAAACCAAACGCACAGCCATCGTCTATTCTGACTTCAACCCGACAGGACAGAGTAGAGCTCTCCTTGCTGGCTTCCGAGGCTGTGAATATTTAATGGCTAGAGAGACTGCTCTTTCTCCCTCAGGCAGGCCAGTCATTTCAAATTGCTGACCTTGTGGTTAGCAGCTCAATGTATAACCGCTAAGACAATCCATCCATAAAATCCCAAAACAGTTTAAATTAAGCTATAGTGTTTATGGATATGCACACAGAGGACAACACACTAAAACAAAACAAGAAAATTACTTTTTCAAAAAGCCAGAATTGGGAAGACTTTGTAGGGAGTGCGGGAGCTCTTTTGTGAAGGGCCATGCAGGATATGAGTTAGCAGGATCCTCAAGCTTATGTTAGGGTGTTAGTGAAACGTGTACTCAATAATACCCATCGTGTAGATGTGTGTTCTGTGCGCTTTTCTGATTGCCTGGTTTATTTCACAATAAAACGAGTTTCTAAAAATAAATAAATAAAAATAAAACGAGTTTCTAAAACCAAACCTTTATTTTTTTGTATTTATTTTATATATACATTTTTTTATTGTGTATTAGGTGTGGAGGTTATATTTTAGACCATCAACTGCATAAAACTGAGCTTTTAAAAGCCTTGTGGAAGGATTATTCTAGAAGCTGTGCAAAATGCCTGTCTGGGAACAGGGAGATGCTCAATCGATTCTCAATAAAGTATGAAAAATAAGAGAAGCCACTAAAGAATGCTTCTGAATCCCTTGTCCTCACCGAGAGACAGCATCTATCATTGGCATCCAGTGAACATGGGGTCACTGCGGCCAATGTTTTTTAAGTCTGCAGAAGCATCTCGGCTCTTCCATCAAGCCTTGTGAGTCAGTTCGGCAGATATGAATGTTGCCTGTTGAGGAAGCCTAGCATCCTTAAGCTTTTGCTTCTGACCTCTCACTTCCATCTCCTTAGAGATACTCCTTGCTCCCAATTTTCCTGCTCTTTCTCATCCCTCAGAGTGGGCCAAGAAAACAATTGACCGTGTTGCCCCAAGAACATAGCTGAAAGCAGCAGTCCTTGGTAGAGCATTCACAGTGCAAAGGGAGTCTGCCGGCGATAGTACTGCCTCACCTCAGAGAAAGACCTAAAGACTGGTGGTCCAATCCCACCCAGGAGCACTGCAAAAGAACCCTGGGTGATCTGCTTGCTGAAAAATTACCGCCAAGAAAATGTGATGGCGCAGTTCTACTCTGTAATACTTGGATTACCATGAGTCAGAAGTAACTCAATGACAAAAGGTTTGTTTGTTGTTATTTTTGTTTGTTTGCTTGCTTGCTTTTCATAGCCTCAAAGAATTAATCACCAAAGTGGTACATTGGGCCCGGGTGTGGCTGGGAGAATACTTGTGACAAATCTCTCACTCTCTGCCATCAAGTCGATGATGACTCCCGGTGACCCTATAGGACAAGGTAGAACTGCCCCTGTGCATTTCCAAGACTGTCACTCTTTACAGGAATAGGGAGTCCCACGTTTCTCTGACGGAGCACCTAGTGGTTTCAAACTGCTCTCCTAGCCCTTGGAAGCCTGATCCATTACTACTACGCCACCAGGGCGCCCCATCTATCTCTCACAGCTCCATAATCGCTGCATAGCCTTTAATATGCAGCTGATCAAATAGTCCCACGCCTCGCTACATCACAGAATCATTCAAGTCGTTTAAAAAACAAAGAATACTGGATCCTCAGGCCAAGAGATTTAGATTCACTGGATTCTAGATGGCCCCCCAAAATCCATTTTGATAGCATGTAACTCAAATTATTCTGAGCCTACTGGTTCTGGAGCGGCCCTTCAACAGAGCAGTGTTAAGGAACCAGTGCTTGGCAGTATCCCAGGTGGCTAGAGGTCAGTTCCACGGGGCTAGGTTTAATGCGGCGTCACTTTATCTGTGGTCATCAAGTTCCTCAAGATCCAACCAGAGGGAAAATCGACAATACCAACCTTACTTTCTCTTGCAAGACATCTGTATTTCTTCTCTTTTCCACTTGACTGAGCGTATTTTCAAATGACAGAACTTAACCCAAAATGTATCTGCATATATATTATAGATCTAAAAAAACCAGTATCTGTGATATAATAAATGTTACGTAATATACTATTATAGATATGTACATATAATAAACCAGCAGTCATCAAGTTGATAATCCCAAAATGCTAGATTATGTGAAAAAGAATGTGGCATCAGGATTGGAGAAAGGCTTATGACCAGCCTGCTCTCTGTAGAGGACACACCCTTGCTTGCTGGAAGTCCGGAGGTTTGAAGCACTTGCCGGTGAAGATTCAGAATCACATGTGAACACCCGATTGGCAGAAGGCAACAGACCCCAATCTATTGGCAGGGTCCCAACATGGATTAAGCCTCTGATGAATCAATCCACTCTACCATAGCTGACTGATATGAAAAGTCTTGCTATCAGACAGAGAACATCTCGAGTGTGGCAAATGTAATCAGGTTAAAATGTGAAACCTGATCATTTGATCTCCTTTTTGACCTATTTGAAATTTGTTCTAGTGTTTAATACTTCTTGATATTTTTTTGCTCGGTTGGGACTTTTTTCCCCTGGTTTGTTTTATTATTGTTGCTTGTCTTCATTTGTTTGTTTTGTTTCTCCTTTTTTCTTTCCTTCTTTTTTTTTGTGTACATTTTCCAGTGTGTGAATTTGGGGATTGGGCTGAGCTACGTAAAGAGACATTAACTGGATTTGGGTGTATTGGGGGAATAATTGGGGAGAGGCTGGGGTGAAATGAGGAGCTAATAGTAAATACAAAAGGAAAGAAAACATTCTGGAACTGATTGTAGTAATCGTTGTGCAACTCTTTTCTAATACAACTTAACATTGGATGTGCATGACATGTGAACCATATGTCAATAAAACTATTAAAAAAAGAACTGTAGCTTTCAGTATGGAATACAAAACAATGTAAAGAAGACCAAAACACTCATAAATGGACCAATATCCATTATGATAAAAAGAGAAAATGCTGAAGTTGTCAAGGTTTTTATCTTGCTTAGACCCACAATCAATGCTCATGGAAGCAACAGCCGAAAGATCAAAAGGTGTATTGCCTTAGGTAAATCTGCTGCACAAGAACTCTTTAGCATGCTGAAGAGAAAGGATGCTACTTTAATGACTAAGGTGCCCCTGACCCAAACCATGGTATTCTCCATTACATCATATGATGTGAAAGTTGGACACTGAATAAAGAATATCAAAGAAGAATCGGTGCACTTGAGTTGCGGTGCTTTAAAAGAATATTGAGAACACCATGGATGGCCAAAAGTGCCAACAAATCGATCTTGGAAGAAGTATGGCCAGAGTGTCCCTTAGAGACAAGAATGGCAAGACTTAACCTCACATACTTTGGGCATACTGTCAGGAGAGACCAGTCCCTGAGAAGATCACAGTGTTTGGTAAAGTGGAGGGGTGGAGGAGAAGGAGATCTTGAATTCAATAGATTGGCACCACGGCTGCAACAATGGACTCCAACATAGGAACAGTGGTGAGGATGTCACAGGACGGGCAGTGCTTCATGCCATTGTGCAGAGGGTTCTCCTACACAACACAGAGCCGGACAACATAGAGTCGATTCTGTCTCAAGGCTAGCCCCTGTGTTGCAGAGAAGAACTGGGCTCTGTAAGGCTTCAACGGCTATGACCTTTCAGAACCAGGCCGGTGGCCTAACTTGCTGGTGTAAGATCATATTGAATCCCTCAAGAGCAGCCATTCTTACCTTTTTTTGGTCTTGGCTTGTGTGTGTGGAGTCTACTTGTCCATAGCTATGACTATTTGCTGTATGAAACATTAATACTGGGAAAAATAGCTGGCATCTCTTTAGGAATTTGTTTCAAACTAGCAATATGGATCACACGGATATTCATTATATGTTAAACCATTTCAGATGAAAGGTAACTACATTTTTAGAGGGGAAAATGGTCACTGAGAAGAATGGTATTGCTTCCTTTTTTTTTTCAAATTTCTATAACTCTGGTTTAATAGAAGACAGCTAGATTTTCTTCTCTTCTGTATTCAATCTGCTGCAATATGTTGTTTTGGCGCAAATATATAAAGAAAACCAGGCCTTCCATGAAAACGTAGTTAGAAAAAAAAGGAGTATTTTAATTTGCTTCTGAACTCAATCTGTTGCACTACCTCACATCAGGTAGCCTTTGGAAATCTCCACTCTGCACTCATGAGAAAATGGAAATGAAAAGACATACAGCACCTCAGTGCCCTTACAGCGATAGCTTTGACCTCCGAGAATTCTTAAAATGTTCTGGAATACCCTAATCCCACCTCCATTCCAGGGTCCACAGACCACACTCTACATAGAATTTCTTCCTTCTTTTTCTTTTTGTTACCATTGAGTTGATTCTAACTCAGGTGACCCCATGTGTAAAACGTAGAATTGCTCCATAGGATCTTCAGTGATGTTTTCAAAGTCGATTGTCAGGCTTATCTCCTGAAGCCCCGATAGGTGGGTTTGAATCCCAACTTTTCAACTAGTAGTAGAACACTTAACTCTTTGCACCACCACACTGCTTCTTAAAGAAAAGCAATGTGGTCACTTGTTTTCTGATAGCATTAGTCATCGTGGCAACTCTGTTGTCTTGAATAGAGCGGAAAGTAGACAGGGAGAAGTGGGCAAGGGAATGGGCCCTTGTTTTTGTTTTTAAAACTAGTTGAAACATTAATCTGTAGCCTTTCCTCTAGACAACACCTCTATCAGTTAGTTAAAAGGCTCAAACACACCCAGCACCTTCATGTTGGAAATATGGGGCTGTCAGATCCTATAAATAATCGCTGTCTTGAAAACCCTATCCAGGGTCTGCACAATACATCTTTAAACCTAAAAGGCAAAGACGTCACTTTAAGAACTCAGGTGCCTGACTGAAGGACATGCCTAGAGATCAAAAATCAGACCTTGATCTATTTACAGGTTTTTCTTTCTTTATAAAATTTTTTCTATTAATTAATTATTTCTTCTATGGGTAATTGGTTTCCTTTTTTGTTGTCATCGCGGTGTTCTCACTCATTACCTATCTTGCTATGGCTTGATTTTTGGTGCATATTATTATCTCTACAGATCTA
>NW_022103904.1:369010-370325 GCF_000313985.2 Echinops telfairi
AAGTAGAAGGCAAATGTTTTGAGAATGATGATGGCAACAAATGTACATATGAGCTTGACACAATGGATGGATGTATGAATTGTGATAAGAATTGTACAAGACCTCAATAAAATGATAAAATAAAAAAAAAGGACTCAGGTGCCCTTGGCCCAGGTCGTGGTATTTTCAATAGCCTCGGATGCATTTGAAAGCTGGACAATGTGTAAAGGAACACCAGGGAACACTTAGACATTTGAAATACAGTGTTGGCAAAGAATATTAAAAGTCCCATGGGCTTCCACAAGTACCCCCCCCCCAAAAAAAAATCTATCATGGAGGAAGTACAGACAAAACACTCTTTAGAAGTGAGGATGGGGAAACGTTGTCTCCTCCTTTGGAAGTGTTATTATCAGAAGAGACCAGTCCATGGAAAATCACATAATGCTTAGTAAGGTAGAGGGGCAGTGAAACAGGAAGACCATCAATGAGATGAATTGACAGTACTTGTAGCGATGGGCTCGACATTGCAAGTGGGAGGATTACATAGGACTGCGCAGGGCTTCATTGTAGTTGGCCTTGTAGCTCTATGAGTTGGAACTGCCTCAGTGGCTCAAACTAACAATAGAAACAATGTGAGTGGGATTTAAAGGCATTTCGGGGAGTGGAGGGGCTACTGGAGTGAGCACCCATTGGTACCACTCGACACAATGGAGTGTCTAGGGAGCAAGCTTTCACTTGGGTTGAGAAACAAAATAGTCAAAATTCCCCTCATGGCAATGATGTTTGTCAGGGCTCTCAGGTGCACTACCAATAGCACACTTCATTGTTTTCTGGCTGGACCTTTACACCATCCTTAACTTCAGTCCTAATCTGCACCTGTTTTCCCCTTCACTCACTCGGTTGCATCTGCCCTGGCCTCTCCCCTATTCCTCAATTACATCAAACACATTCCTCATTGGGGGTCTTTGCAGAATTGCTCCCTTCTCCCAAAATAACTTCCTTATTTCCTTAAAATCTTTGCATAAATGGCATTTTCTAAATGATTGTGAGTTTTGTTCCATATGGCGCATGGAAGCTGGGAACCATCTAGTTTCTTTGGGTTTCAGGGTCACTGCATCTGAGGTTCCCATGGTCCATTAGTCTTTGGGGCTTATTTCTTCATGTGTTTACTGGCCATCTGAATGGTTTCTTTGGTGAAGTATCTGTTCACATTCTCTGCCCATTTTAAAACAGAGTTATTTGTCTCTATTGTTGAGGTAACCAAGTTTTCTATAAATGTAGAGATTAGGTACGATGCAACAATGATGAGAAATACAACCTTCCTCTAGTTCCTAAA
>NW_022103904.1:370829-401011 GCF_000313985.2 Echinops telfairi
AAAAAAAAATGTAGAGATTAATCTCTTGCTTGATATGCTATTTCCATGGTTCTCCCTAATCTGTGTTCTCCTTTTATTATTTTGATGAACTATTTTGATGCGTATAAATGTCTAATTTTCAGGAGGCACTGGTAATCTAATTTGATTTGATTTGACTAGTAAATTGTTGTTGTTTGTGCAGCTTTAGTTGTATTTGATAGGGGTTTTGTAGTTTGTGTATTAGAGACTCTCAGATTTCTCCTATTTTTCCTTTGATTGTCTTCACAGTTTGAGGTCTTACATTGAGGTCTTTGTTGTATCTTGAGTTCTTAATGTTGTAAAGTGGTGGTGGGGGGCGGTGTTCAAAAAGTTCATGGGAAAATTCCACTATCTTTCAATTCCATTTTTTCTCTGAATTTTCCAAAGCTCCCTTATATGTGAGGTGAGCTCTGGGTCCTGTTTCATTTTTCTGCAAATAAGTGGGTGACTTTCCAGATTCTCGATTCTATGTCATTGGTCTATATGTTTATCTGGCATTATCATGCCAGCACCTTGCTGTTTTGACTCTGTGGCTGTTAGACTTTATGTCAACTTGAAGCTGTGTGGAATGAAGCGGTGGAGTCTAAACTACCAATCAGGTCACAGCCTGATGATGCCTCCTTGGCTGGGGTGTGTGTGTGTGACATTTTCTATAAGAAAGACATGGAGAAATGTCCTCTCTGCTCCCTCACCCTCCCCACTTGCTGGAACTCTGTGTCTACCTCCAGCAGTGGCTGGTAGCCAATCTCCGAGTTATCAAAACCTTCCTTGTTTCCACTGACTTTTGATCCACAACTCTGCACCCACCTGCCTGTGATATTCCTGAAACCGTTTCACCTTTCTACATCATTGGCCTTCAGCTACATCAATCTGAGAAGGGCTCCAATAGGCATGGGACTTGAGGTGGACCAGGCTGGGATGCCTTCTTGATGTAAGGTCTTTTCTTATACAAATATGAGTATCACTGGTTTTGTTTCTCTGGACAACCTAGCCTAATAGAACTACCATGACTGTGCAGTACGTTTTTTAGATTAGGAAAAGTAGACTCCAACTCTGTTTTACTTTGATTGTGAGTGGGAAACAGATAAGGCTGTCTGTAATCATTACTTGCATTGCCTTGCATTGCATTATATTGGAAGTCCTAACCTAGCAATAAGGCAAAGAGAAATAAGGGCATCCAAGTTGGAAAAGAAGAGGTAAAATAATCACTATTTGTAAGTGATACAATCTTATACAATGACTCGGCAGGAATATTACTGGAACCAATTAAAACTTTAGAAAAGTGTCAGGGTACAAGATCAACATTTAAAAAATAATTTGGTGCAAAAGGGGCATAGGAAAAAAGCTACTATATACAAACATTCCAGGGGTGAGGTCCAGGTAGTATGGCAGGGGCCAGACCAAATCCAGGGATACATATGGTAGCCAACTAAAAAGGAGGGGAGGGGGTAGCATGGGTAGCATGGGGGAAAGGGCACTAACCCGCCCAAGGGGAGAGTATTGTTTATATCTCCACAGGGGAAGAGAGATCAGACTTCAACTTGGTGTTCCAAAATGTGAATGCAACATACCGCCATGAAGCAGGGAACCAGTAGAGAGATCTGAGGGGCTGGCCCGAATCCCAACTACATGGACAGGCACCCCTCCCCCAAGAAAAATTTACTTCAGTGGACAGCACTGAAGCTCAGCGAGAGTGGCATGTCTAATTTGAGCAGGGGGAAGAATAGAGAGCGGAGCACATCCTGGCCCACCAAGCCTTGAGAACATTATCCCTGCTCAGAGCAGCCAATGCACAGAGAGGACTATATGGCTGGCCCCACAACAAGACATGACATCCCTCACTGACCCATACTCATACGGGGGACAACACAGGAGACACAGTGAGGGAATTGCCCCCGATCTGACCCCACCACACCGAGACAAAACACGAAGAGTGTGCAACAGAATAGCAAGAAGAACAGAGCAACGAAGTCCCCAGGGAATACCAAAAATAGACTTGGGGCCAAGGTGTGGCACCCATCAGACTCCACTGGAAAACACTCCTAAAGGTCAACAAACAAACCTTGAACTATTTACAGGCTTTTTGTTGTTGTTATCATTGGTTTGTTGTTGTTTTCTTTTCTTTTGTTGCTTTGTTTTGCTCTGTCTTGTTTATGTGCATATTATTATCTCTTCAGGTCTATCTAGATAAGATAGGTGGGATAAACAATCTGAAGAAGAAAACAATGGAACTGATGGTTCCTGGGGCACATGGGAGAGGGGAAGTGGGTGAAAGGAAGTGGTGTTAACAAACCCAGGGACAAGGGAACAACAAGTGATCCAAAATTGGTGGCAAGGGGGATGTAAGAGGCCTGGTAGGCCTTGATCAAGGGCAATGTAACCGAGAGGAATTACTGAAACCCAAATGAAGGCTGAGCATGATAGTGGAACAAGAGGAAAGTAAAAGGAAATAGAGGAAAGAACTAGGAGACAAAGGACATTTACAGAGGTCTAAATACAGGCATGTACATATATAAGTATGTTTATATATGATGATGGGGAAATAGATCTATGTGCATATATTTATAGGTTTGGTATTAAGGTAGCAGATGGACATTGGGCCTCCACTCAAGTACTCCCTCAATGCAAAAACACCTTGTTCTATTAAACTGGCATTCCATGATGCTCACCTCCCTGACAGGATCGCTGAAAACAAAACGGGTGCAGAAGCAAATGTGGTGAAGAAAGCTGATGATCCCCGGCTATCAAAAGATATAGTGTCTGGGGTCTTAAAGGGTTGAAGATAAACAAGCGGCCATCTAACTGAGAAGCCCACATGGGAGAAGCACACCAGCCTGTGTGATCATGAGATGTTGATGGGATCAGGTATCAGGCATCAAAGAACAAAAAATCATATTGTTGTGAATGAGGGGGAGTGGGGACCCAAAGCCCATCTGTAGGCAACTGGACATCCCTTAGAGAAGGGTCTCAGGAAGGAGACAAGTCAGTCAGGGTTCAGTAATGTAGCAATGATGAAACATACAATTTTCCTCTAGTTCTTTAATGCTTCCTCACCCTGACTATCATGATCCCAATTCTACCTTACAAATCTGGCTGGACCAGAGGATGTATACTGGTACAGCTAGGAATTGGAAACATAGGGAATCCAGGACAGATGAACCCCTCAGGACCAGTGGTGAGAGTGGCGATACCGGGAGGGTGGAGGGAGAGTGAGGTATAAAGGGGAAACCAAATACAAGGATCTACATATAACACCCTCCCTGGGTAACAGACATCAGAAAAGTGGGTGAAGGGAGATGTCAGACAGTGTAAGACATGACAAAATAATAATAATTTATAAATTATCAAGGGTTCATGAGGGAGGGGGACAGGGAGGAAGGGGAAAAAATGAGGAGCTGATACCAAGGGCTCAAGAAGAAAGAAAATGTTTTGAGAATGATGATGGAAACAAATGTACAGGAGTGCTTGACACAATGGAAGGATGGATGGATGGACTGTGATAAGACTTGTATGAGCCCCCAATAAAATGATTAAAATAATTTGGATTCCTTTATACCATAGGCTTCCACACTTATTTAGCCTACTACCCCCTTTTAGAAAAAGAAAAATTTATATTCTGCCTTCTTGGTAATTAAAAATGTTTATAATATAGCCCACATGAAATGTTGGTATCTGCTTTAGAAAATAGGAAAAAATATCATTTATAATAGACACCAAAAAGAGAAATATCTAGAAATAAATCGAGCCAGAAATACAAAAGAACTATAAAAAGAAAACTAAAACATTACTATAAGGAACCATATGAGATATTTCTAAATGGAAGTATATATCATATCAGTGGGAAGAGTTATCAGTAAAAATACCAATAACCCAAACTCCCTACAGATAAATGCAATCCTAATGAAGATTTCATCTTCAATATTTGGAGAGATGGAAAACTAATCATCAACTTTACATGAAAAGAAAAATTACTGCTAAGTATTAAGTAATCCTAGGGGCACTGGTTAAGCTCTCAGCCGCTAACGGAGCATTCAGTGGTTCGAAGCAACCAACCCCTCAGAGGGCGGACTGTAGAGCAGTCTGCTTCCTTAGAGAGGACAGCCTTGCTAACCCTCCAAGGCAGTTCTACTCTGTCCTGTAAGGTAGGAAGCGACCCACCAGCAACAGGGACTTGTTCTCTGTCACCTTGTCCAATATTGGCAGGTGGCCACGCACACCAGTTCACACAGTCCTAGCTTATGCCTGTTCGTTCATCAGAATTGTAATCACTCTCAAAACTATTGTCGTTTGGGGGACAAATTAGTCACTCTAAATGTGCATCATGCCAAGAAACATGGAGATCTTCAAGCCCATAGATTTTTGAAAGGAAATGAGAACCTTTTCCCAAAGCCAATAAAGAGCTGGTGTCCCAGAGCTGGTGCCTAGAACTCAAACATCTCGTCTTCTAACTGTGAGCAATAAATGCATTTGCCAATGCTGTCCGCTTGTGGTTCTCTGTTACAATGCACCCGATCACCAAGATGATAACAAATTCCCCACGAAAGGGAGCCGTTGCCCTGACAGAGGTATAACACCCACAACCACAATGTGGTAACCTCCAAAGCAGGGTAAATGAGGAGGAGGGGTTGCTGAGAGGCCTTTACTCAAGCCTAATCCTAGACAGGATGAGAGCGTGGTACGCAGACAGACGGGGAGAGGTTACTTGGGTCTCACGAGCTAAGCGGCGGACTGGGTAGATGGTAGAACAAGTCAACTCAATAGCACAAAGGAGGAGGACTGGTGAGCAATGCCCACTTGCCAGGAATTTCTGAGGGCCTCGTGGGGAGAAATGACCAAATTTCCACTGCCCACACCTGTCATAGCTGCTGAGTAGTGCCATCTTTTTGCTAGATTTCCCATATCACCCAAGAAGCAACAAAGATGATTGATTTTGATGTGCGAGTAAGAAATTGGCCATTGGGGACAATAATGATGCTATAACTTCTTGCAGAAGCATTATCACTGAAGAAAGCATAAAGCAACTAGTCTCTCCTGGCTGGACAATCTTCTGTTTTCCCAGGCTAGATTTCAGGATGCGTTAAAAAAAAAAATCCTGCATTTACGTAAAAGGAGACATTCCAAAATCTGTGGAATTAAGAAACCAATGAGGCACACCCACCCCAAATGAAGAGAGCCGAAACATTTTATTAAAAACTGCATCTTTAAAATTCATAACACGAGAAGCTATAGCATATTGAATTATATCCATCCTTTCCAAAGCAGTTAGGGAGGAAATGATGAACCAAATGAGATGAATCTAAGACTGACAGTTCAACTCAATAAATGGCCAAATAATCTAGCCCACATAGTTGGATGTTATTAAATAAATCCCTGGTGAATTTCTTTATGAAAAAAATCAAAGAGCTGGTAGGAGAAAATATAGATTTCTGAAGCCAGGGCCACTGGAGCCTTCCCCAGCTCTGATGGGAAGAGAAAGTAAGACGGGTCTGGAGCCCGCGCCCCTCCCTCCTCCATCAGTGAGGTTGTCCTCCGGAGGAAGGACCCTGGTTGCAGCAGCCTCTCCCATTCCACAGCACTCCCCAAGAATGTCTGCCCGTTAGTGTTAGAGGCCACTGAGCCAGGCTGAAGTAGTTCTGACCCAGATAGGCGGTGACCAGACGTCCGCTTTTGGCGGGACAGTCCCAATTTTTAGCAATTTTTCCCATGTCCCGTGGCATTTTTAAAAAGTCCCGATTTTGAGAAAGAATGCACAACAAGCTAGGATATACGGTTTTCGGCTGCCATGTGGCTATTTCACCAGGATATGAGTTTTAGCAATGGTGTCCCGCTTTACCAATGTTAAAATCTGGTCACCTTAATTAGTGCGGAATTTCCGTTTCACTCATATAGATTACAAAACTGGAAGAAATTCAATTTCATTTGATAAAGATTAAATTATGTCCCCCTAAAAATACGTGCTGTAGATTCAATCTTCAACGCCTGTGGTGACAATCCCATTTGGGAATGGATTGACTTTGATACGAGAATGACGAATGATTAATGTAGGGTCTATTTTGGGTCAATATTTTTTAGATTAAATAAGATAACATAAAAGAGTAAAATAGATGATAAAAGACATGGAGAATTCCAAGGAACTAGGAAGCAGGAGCTAAAGAGATTCAAAATGTTCCTCCAGCACCAACAGAGAAAGAAAACCTTTCCCTAGAGTTGGTACCTGAACTTCAACTTCTGGACCCCTAAGCTCTCACATTTCTCCATTAGTTTGTCCTACTGTGGTGGCTTGCATGTTACTGTGATGCTGGATGCTATGACACTGGTAAATACCAGCAGGGTCATCCCAAGTGAGCAGGTTTCAGCAGAGCTTCCAGAATAAGAGTAAACTGCAGTGAATGAATAGCCTGGAGGAATTAGCCACTGAAACCATTGGTGACCACAGCCAACATGGCCAGACACTGCGAACCCCAGGAACAGCCGCAGAACATTGTCAGAGGCAGTGCCAGAGGATGAGCCTCTCCAGTCAGAAGGCACTCACAATGTGACTGAGGAAGAGCTACCGTCTTAAAGTAGGGTAAAGCTTTGAGACCTTCTTTGGCTAATGGAGCCTGACTCAAAACGAGAAGAAACAGCTACAAACTTTTAATAGTTGGAACTTGGGATGGGCGAAGTCTGAATCTAGGAAACTTAGAAGTTGTCAAAAATGGACCACATAAAGATCAATATCCTAGGTAGTCATCAGCTGAAATGGACTGGTATTGGCCATTTTGAATCATAGGGTTTACTTTGCCCGGAATGACAAATTCAAGCAGAATGCTGCTGCAATTCATTATCCAAAAGGACATTTCAAGATCTATCGTGAAGTCTGTGATAGGATATTATCTATCTGCATACAAGGAAATCCAATCTATAAAGTCCTCTTCAGACTCATGAAATACATGCAATGATGCCGAATGCAGGAGGATCACAGGCTAGTGGGTGGGAAGTCTTGTCGATCCAGTGGCTTTGTAAGCATCTCAGTGCTGGCAAGGGTGTCTCTACGTGACTTCTCCAACTCCAGAGGTCTGGTTGCATCAGGGTAGGTCCATGTGGCTTCTCCAGCTCCCAGAGCATAGTGCCATGCTTCTTGTCAGTAAAGCGTTTCCTAGGGAATGAGCTGAGAGAGCGCGAGTCTGTCTCCTGCTTCCAAAGAGGAAATCCAGGAATTCCCAGAATTCTCCGAAGGCCATGCCCACACAGAGGCCTCATTGGCTATGATCTGATTGACAGTCTAGACACCACCCATTCACTCTTAATCCTATCAAGTCCCAAATTTACACCAGATTATGTAACGACCACAGAGCCCCACTGAATAACTTCATCTTAATTTGATTAAATCTACCACCTATTGTTGCCAACTTGAATGTAACTCATAGCCATCCAGAGTATAATTGTTCTATTGGGTCACTGAGACGATGCATCCTTACGAGAGTCTCATATTTCTTTTGGAGTGTGGATGGTGAGTTTGACCCACCAGTGTTGGGTTAACAGTGCAATACTTAACACCCTGTGCCACCAGAAAAATATTACATCTATAAATTACACTGCAATTACATGTATAAAAGCTCTATTTCCAAACAAAGTAACATTCATGGATGTTTCAAATTAGGACATCAACATGCTTCTCTGGGGGACACAAGTCAACCCAAACACCAGATGCAAGCAAAAATCAATGACATGTAAGTTAAAACAATCTAAGAGAAACAATAAAATTATTCAAAGAGAGAAAACAGTCCCGGTCATTCATAATGCTCTAAAGTAATTATTCTAAAATGCAAGTCTGGTGATGTAAGATCCTGCAAGAACTCAGTCTGTTCCCCATTCCCATTCACACTGCCTTAGCTCAGACTCGAATGAACTATTTCTAGAACTATGATGACGTCACCGAGTATCGCAAATGGTAACACCGTCAACAACCAATAGAAAAGACGGAGACTGAAGTCCATCTAGAGACGCGTCAGATGAAAGATCAGGCATCCACTTCCAAAACATCAGCCACTGAAAACTACAAATCACAGTTCCGCTCTGACACACATAGGGCCTCTGTGAATCAGAAAGAACTTAATGGCGCCTGACTAGTTTTAGCTGGACTGGCTTTAAGGAGCAGCCCCAGGCAAAGCTGAGATGGCATCCATCCTGGCAGAGGCAAGAGAAAGGGAAATGACACTGCAGGAAGCAGCAAAGAAGAAAATAGAGCAGAAAATGGGCCTTGTGCCTGGCAGCTTACACTTTCACTCAATCACTGACTATGGACAAAGAGCCAAAGTCAAAATGATTTCTGCATACAAGGGCCACAAGGAGTTAAAACTGGAAGGAACCTTTCCGATCCCCACTCTTCATTTCACAGAGGATGACACTGAGGTTTGAGTGACGGAATGAATAAATTCCCCAGCAAGCAGATACCCCCCAGAACTGGGCCCCCAGCCTTCCAGCCCCAGCCCAATGCAAGGCCCTTACACTGGGCCACACTTGTCATGGGTGAATTGGGGTCTGCAAAAAGACATGCTCCAGGAGTGGGAGTAGCAATACCGGAAGAGTAGGGAAAAGGTGGGGGGAGGAGGGGAGGACGGGAAACTGATTGCAATGATCAATGCATAACATCCACCCCCCAAGGGAGGGGATGAACAACAGAATTGTGGGTGAAGGGAGATAGCTGTCAGTGGAAAATATGAAAACAATAATAATTAATCAAGGGGTCACAAGGGTGGGGAGGGTGGGGGGAAGAGGAGCTAATACCAATTGTTCAAACAGAAAGTAAATATTTAGAAATTGATGATGGCAATGTATGTATAAATATGCTTGACACAATTGATGTATGGAATCTTTTAAGACCTGAAAGAGCCTCCAATAAAATGATTAAATAAAAAAAGACATGTTCCAGTCCTAACCTGCAGTACTTGTGGATGTTATGTTTATTCAGAAATAGCATTGTTGCAGATGTAATCAGTTAGCATGACATCACACAAAGGGGCGGTGGCACCCTTTTGAAAAGAGAAGTACTATAGGCAGACACAGAGAGAGCCCCATATGAAAACACAACTGTCAGAGGGAGGATAACCCCGTGGAGACTAGGCAGAGATTGAGTTATACTGCCACAAGCCAGGGATTACCTCTAACTACCTGGAGACCAGGAAGAGCTACCTGGAAGAAACCAGAAGACTCTTCTAGAACTTTCAAGAGAGCAAAGCCTTACCACACAAACTGATTCAAATTTCCAGCCTCCAGAACTGTGAGTGAATAAATTGCCAGGTGGCAATTAATCACACATCCCATTTCTGCCACTATCCCATCAATGTGTTCAATGCCAGCAGAGTCACCATGGGGGACAATTTTCAACAGAGCTCTCAGATGGAAGTAGACTCGGAAGAAAGGCTTGACCATGGACTTTCGACAGTTAGCCAGTGAACGCATTACGGAGCAGGACAGCGCTCTGGCTGACTTGCTTGCTTTGGCTGCATCTCCAGGAAAGGAAAGTCGCTGGAGGAGGACATCAAAGTGAAGCATCAACAAGGGAATGGGAGACTCCCCGGGAGCTGGATGGACACAGTACCTGCGGGAACAGACCCAAACATGCCAACACGCCTGCGGAAGACGCAGAACTGGACTCACCAGGAGGCAAGTCAATGACCCTAACAGCTACTGTGCTGCGTGGAGCCTCCGCACCCAAACCCCAGACCTCAGGGCGGTGCTGGGGAGGCTGCAGGGCTCTCTGTGCCCTAGTTTTCTCATTTTCAGAGTGAAAACAATCAGTCTCGGTAAGTAGCTTCTTGTCAGAGTGAAATGATTTGCTATTTTAACACATGGTTCTGTCATATTGGAGCTCTGATCCCCCTCAGTTTCATCCTCCATAAGACTGCTTCAAGAAGACAGAAAAACCTCCTGGGGAAAGACTTAAGAAAAATGAACTCTGGTGGAAAGGGAGGGCCAATTTAGGGCGGGAGTATCATTCCTGGGGCCCCAGGGTTCTTCCCCCGGAGATTGTGCCAGGGCTATGGGTGTCACAAATGGATTGCTTCACGAACTATGCATTGAAACAATGGCACCTTTTTGTCTTGCTTCCCAGAATCCACCAGAAGTCGGAAAGGCTGGGTTTGTAGAACACCCAGGGAGCTTCTCCTGGGGACCTCAGAGAAGGGGTTTACAACTGAACAGAGCTAGAAGGACTCTGTGCAGGGGTTGCTAACCGAGACCAAGCATTTGGGCACTTGGTACAACCAAGCATGAAGGACTGGCCATACTGGTTCCCCCCTTCTGTGCCCACCACTCCAGGAGAGCTAACCAGTGCTTTGACCTTTAACTCATGCTCTACACTGTCCCATGCTCTGTTGGCTCCCATCTTTTCTCCCTTTACAACAATGTCTACATTTGTCACAGATCCTGCCTCTAGGAAATACTTTCCTTATCATTGAATTTATCTCACTTAGCACACTGTGCTATAATTATCCATTTAATTGTCCACCGACTGAACTGGACATGATATGCAGGCACATTCTGTCTTAACCCCTATGGGTTTCCTCCGTCCTAAGCAACAGTAGACAATCTTTAGGCATTTGTTGGATGAATGAATTACTGAAATATGTGCTTCTTACCAATGTAATTCCAGCCCCAATCTCACCCAAAATGATCAAAGGCCAAGGTGATCTGACTGAGAATGTCTCTAGTCACAGTGACATTGATTTCACCTGGGAGTGTTAGGCATGCAGATGATCAGGTGGCATCCAAATCTGAATGTTAGCATCATTTCCAGGTTGAGAAATATTGGTCTAAAAAGTTGGTAGCATCTTCCAAAGAGATCAGTTACTTCAGGTGCCGTTCCCTCAAGGGACTGACTCAAGAACCAAATGGTGGTTGCATACGCAGGCAAGACACTGAGAAATGCAAGAGAGGGGGTTGTCCCTGCAGCAACATCATCCATCTAGCTCCCACCATACAATGGACTGGGAGACCCCAGAAGCTTACAGAATCAAGCCTTCTCCCATAATGTGTCTAGCCCAGCACTTCCTGGGAGGGCTGCAGCTGTGCCAGGCATGTCAGGTCCTTGGTGCACATGGTGTTACTGTCATGGGAGAATGAAGACCCAGGAGACAGTGGCCCTGCAGTGACTGACTATAAGGCAAACTCACTGCATTTGAATGAGAGACCAATTTTGTTTTGGACAAACAATGGCTCTTTTTTCACCGGATGTTCTAGGCAAGAACCAGTCAGAAAGGCCCGGGAATGATTAAGAGACAAAAGACAGGGCATTGTGTGCGCTTCCGCCTACTGTGGCATGAAAGCCCAATTGTAAGAGTATTGTTCACTTAGCTGTGCCTGGACCCACCACTTTCCTCAAAACACTGTGGGTTCTGGGACATGTCAGAGTCTAGTCACCACTTCTCCGTGGAAGGTGGATAAAGCACACTTTGATGGGATCAAGACTGCAAATGAAGGAGGTGGAGACAACGAGTGCATGGGAGGCAGGATGGCAGGTGGGGTTAGCTAGGCCATCACCAACCATAAGCTGATCGATGCACTGAGGCTGTGAGGTGAGAAGAGACCGGTGAAGGCAGGGAAATATCACCTCTGACCCCACCATGAGGCAAAAGGTCAGAAAGCTCAAGTTAACAGCTCATGCCCGTGTACTAGTGATGGAGCCCAAGGTTTATCCTGTCTGCATTTTGTTTTCTTCACCTGACAAACGCAGCTACTGATAATGGCTTCCTGAAGGGATATAATGATTAACTGAAATGAATCCTGTAAAAACACCTATTGCAATGCTTAGCCATACATCCTAAGTGTTGAGACTTTGGCTACTTAGTTATGTTCTAGGGGACAAGCGAGGCCCCGCATCTTCTATATGCTTCAAACAGAACAATGATTAAGTCTTAAATAGGATAAAGATGAATAGCACGGAGTCATAATGGTACCAGAGAGTTTACTAAGAGCCAACGACTTAAATAGGACATGAGAGGACAAAAGAAACTGTCACAGAAGCAGGATTGGTGGCAAAGCAATTCATCACAGTCATAAGCAGGACTACAAAAATGGGAATAGGACTGTGAGTGGGACACGGCAATTATGCTAGGCAGAAGAGTTTTCAAGATAGGTCCAGGGCCCTCTGACCAAGCATGACCCATGATTATGTGACCTCAGTATCCCAAGAGCCATCAAGGACAAAGCCAGGAAATCTCCTAATGGAGGCTTCCCCTGGCTGGGCATGTTAGGGGGTTGTAGTGATTGCCCGAGAGTAAGATTGTTCACACTTCTGGTTAATGGTCAGAAAGAAGTCAGTGGAGGTTCAATTCATATGAATACTCAACAATGGGTCTGGGGCTTTCAGTGTTTGCAGCCTTCTGCAAACTTAGTGCTCAGAACGTAAACTCCAACACAGCTTGGACACATCAGGAAGGAAAACCAACCACTAGGAAAGGAAACGTGGGTGTGTCTCACAACAATCAGATTGAGCCAATAATCGGAAGTGATCAAAGTTTAATATACAATTTGCAAATTGAGGTCATATTTTGATTAGGGAGCCAAAACTTTCTGAAGATGAGAGAACCTTGTTTTAGGGGGAAATGTCTCTAATCTTGATAGCAGCTTATCACAGAGATTTATTAAAGACGAACTATCATTTGAATAAAGACTCATTAAACATCGAAAACCTCATGAATCTAAGGAAGGTGACATAAATCATACATAATGATTTGCCTTACAAGGAACTATAGATCACAATGCCTTGATTGGTTCACAACCATTGAGGTCAATTAAAGTTGGAACAAAACAAAGTATGATTTTTAACACAGGTTATATCAATATACCTAGGTTACTCTCTCATTCTCTGACATATTATCAGGAGAGACCAGTCCCTGGAGAAGGACATCACGCTTGGAAAAGTAGAGGGGCAGCAAGAAAGAAGACGTGGGAGAAGAGAGATTGCAACATTCGCTGCACCGAACCAAAATGGTGAGGGTGTCAATGGACAGGCCTCGTTTCCTTCTGTTTACAAAGGGTCACTGTGAATTGGAACTGACTCGATGGCACCTAACAACAAGCAGAAGAAGGCGTTGATTGGTTCAAAGACATAATCGCAAAGCCTGAGGTCAAGAAAGGGGTGCCATGGCTAGTCACAAAACAATGACAGGCTGGGTATTTTTGAGTGACAGGTTGCTAAAAATTCCCTTGCCCAGAGCATAAGATCTAAGACAAAGAGTTTTGAGAAGGTGGTGGTTAGAGATGGGGGATTCTGTAGTATGCACATTCTTGACCAGATCACAAAGGGAGAAAAAAATTCATTGGTTCCTAAGAAGCACACCAGCTTGTGTGATCATGAGGTGTCAATGGGATCAGGTATCAGGCAACAAAGACCCAGAACCAAGAAAATCATATCGATGTGAATGAGAGGGAGGGTAGAATAGAGAGCCAAAGCCCATCTGTAGACAATTGGACATCCCCTCACAGAAGGGTCACAAGGAAGAGACGAGACAGAGTGCAGTATACCACCGATGAAACATACAACTTTCCTCCAGTTCTTTAATGCTTCACCCCCCACTATCATAACCCCTATTCTACTTTACAAATCTGGCTAGACTAGAGCATGTACACTGGTACAGATAAGAGCTGGAAACAGGAAATCCAGGACAGATAAACCCCTCAGGACCAATAATGAGAGTAGTGATACCAGGACAGTAAGGGGAAGGTTGGGTAGAAAAGGGGAACCGATCACAATGATCTACGTATAACCCCCTCCCAGGGGGATGGACAACAGAAAAGTGGTTGAAGGGAGACCTTGGTCAGTATAAGACATGAAAAAAAAATTTTATAAATTATCAAGGGTTCACTAGGAAAGAGGTGGAAGGGGGAGAAATAAGCTGATACCAAGGGCTCAAGTAGAAAGAAAATGTTTGAAAATGATGATGGCAACAAATGTACAAATATGCTTGACATAGTGGATGGATGGAATGTGATAAGAACTGTAATACCCACCCCCAATAAAATTAATTTTTAAAGATAGAATTGGTTTCTAAACAATAAGGCTTGAGTCTGTGTAAAAGGCTATCCTGAGCCTTTAGCTTCAACTGAATGATTTTACTTCAGATAAGATGTCTCTTTTTTATTTTATATCCCACATCAACTTCCTAAAATTCATAACCCCATTTTATCAGCATTGTCATGAAGAGGGACTGAATTCAAACTGATAAAGTGTGTATAAAATGAAGAATTTAATTCATCATTGTCTTGAAGAACAGCTAAAATAATTTACTCATTGAACTGAAAACAAATTTCTGATCTATTGGAGTTTCCATTTCTGGGGGCTGACTACCCATAGATGATTCTTCAAAAGATCATCATGTCAATAAAGCAATGTGGTCCTTAGTAAATTATGTAGACTGTGGTTTGACTGGAAGGTGACTGTGTAAACCAGTATCTTAATGACTGAGGTTCAAAATCTCAGAAATCTCAACTCCAGAAAACTTGTAAGGATTTCTCAGGCGGTTGAGGGTCAGCAGAAATGAGAGAGAGCCTCAACAGGAAGGCTTGGACAATGGATACTACAATGAGCTCCAACATACTAAAGATTATGAAGATGGTGTAGGAGCTGGAGAAGGTTTTGTTCTTTAACATAGTTCAGAGCCAACTTGACAACAACTAGCAAGTTCAGAAGGATACTGCTCCCTGCTGCCTCTCAGCTAAGACAACTCCATCCCCAACCCTGCCAAAGCCACTCACAGAGAAAGGCGTCCGATGTGCTCATTGAAGAAGAAATACCTTGAGTCAAAGGGGTTCTAATTCTAAAGAAAGATGCTCTAATCCTGGAAAGAGAACCAGGAGGAATAGAGAGGTCTGTTCTGAGACCCCTTGAATCTTACACTTCAGGGGACCACTTTCTTCACCTTCTTTCTGAGACCCTCTAGCATGATCTGTTTCCAACAGATCCTGTTGAGCAAGATAGGGAGGAAAGGCTGTGAGAGCAGAAAAAGACTGGCCGTGCTGCACAGGCTGAGTTCTGGGGCATCAACAGTGGGGACACAGTGGGACGCAAGAGACCAGACTACTGGTGAGAGGGCAGAGCCAATGTTCCCTCAACCACACAAGATTGGCTTTCACCCAGCTCCTGGCCAGGAACTGGGTTCCCAATTCCAGGAACTAGAGAATTAGAAAGCTAAGTTCAGGTCATTAACCACAGGATGGAGTCAACAAGATGGTCCATTATTATGACACCCAGAAGGGACCAGGATGCTGGAATGGAGCCTAAGGCCACGGAGCGCTGAAGAGTCAGTCTTTGTGGGATGGATCGAAGACAGTGATGGTTAGACAGGTTCATGGGCCTGGAAGACCCTGCATTCGGTGAAGAAAAAGAGAGTGGGCTGGGCTGGGGACACGGAAGAGGAGGGCCTTGCGAGAGCTTGGCAAACCTGACATAGAAGTAGTAACCCTAGGTACAGGGATCTGAGTTTAGAGAGAAAGCAGCTGCCAAGTGCAGGTGTTGAAACAGGCCTCTCTCTACTACTAGGGAGGGAGTTCAGGGCCAGGAACTTAGCTGAAAGTAGATTGGATGGAGCCTAGTGGGAGTTCATAGAATATTTGTGGAATGTAATCAGGGTACAGCCACAGACCTTAGGTCCAAAGAGACCAAAGGAAGAAGGATCATCAGGCCAAGGAGCAGGCAGCCTTCAGTGCAGGATAAGTGACAACAAAGGGAGAAAACTCCAGCCTGCTGGAGTCCTGATTCTCAAATATCCAAGGAGAAGTCAGTTGGTAAAATCCCAGTAGCAGAGTGGGACATGCTGACATCCCAAAGGGCATGTTTGAGGAGGTGAGGAAACCTGGTAGTCGACAGAAAGAAGTCTGTTCATTATCAGCAGGTCCAGCTCTATGAAGGAGTTTGTCCAGTTTCCTAAAATTGCCTTCCTAAACAAAAAAATACCATTAAATGGGTGGATTTAAGGAATAGAGAATTATTGTGTAATAGTTCTGGGGACAAGCCATCCAAATTCAATGTGTGAGCAGGGCCTTTCTCTGTTTCTCTCTTTCTCTGATGGCGCTAGAGAAAGCTTCTGTCTTGTCTCTTCCAGTTTCTGCCCACCCCAGTCACTTCCTTTCCTTGTAGATGGAGCTCTGGTGGCATAGGGGTTATGAGTTGGGTTGCTAACCACAAGGTCAGCAGTTCAAAACCACCAGCCACTCCACGGGAGAAAGGCAAGGCTTTCTTATCTCATTAAGAGTTATAATCTTGGACACTCACAGGGGAAGTTCTAGCCTGTCTATAGGGTCACTGTGAGTTGGCATCAACTTGATAGCAGAGAGTTTGGTTTTCTGGAGTAAATGGACACTTTCTCCCCCTGTGTAAGACTCTTTGATAAAACGCGACTAAGAAGGGATTTGGGAGACAGATGAGACTTCCTACTCCTATAAGTTTATAGCTTAGAAACCCACAAGGGCAATTCTGAGTCGGAACCAACTTTATGGAAGTGAGTTGAATTTGAGTGGAAGGGCTTGGGGCTAAGATCTGTCCTTCTGCAATGTGAATGCTTTTGATTTAACTGTTAACAAAAGAAAACTCTTACATCCCCAAGCAAATTCACATTTATGGTTACAAGGCATAAGACTTCAGCATAAATTCTGAGAAGGACACCATTCAATCCATAATAGAGTTGAAACTGATGAGATAAATAATCAGAGACCCTCACATAGAGAATATCCATGTATCATTTGTTAGAAAGTGAAAAACTGATGTGGGGATTGTGACAGTTAAGCTCTGTGTCAAGTTGACTGGGTCAGGATACTCAGTTTGGCAATGAGGAATCCTCCATAATGTTATCTAAAATAATATAACCAACTCCACGATTGGATCGGCTCTGAGAGGCTGAGATAGTTAGTTTATTGGGCAAACCAGGCCAATAACCACATGTGGGGTTAATTGAAGGGCGGAGATAAATGGCTTGGTGAGCCTCACCTTTCAAGTTCTCGGGTCTCTTGCTTTCTGATGGTCGGAGCAGGGTGCAGCAGCTTTAGCCAGTTCCCTGCTTTAGCGGGCAAGGCTCACTTACTGCAAGACATCCCTGAGGAAAAGCCACATGGACCTACCCCAATGCAGCCCTGGGTGCTGGAGCACCTGTGTGGAAACCCCTGCCAGCGCTGAGATGTTTACACATTCACTGACTTGGCTTTCCTCCTGCAGTCGGCATCATCGCATCTGTTTTGTGAGTTGGAGGAGGACTTTGTGGATTGATATTGGACATATGGGTTAATGAGTTAATGGGTTAATGGGCTTGGGCATCACTGGGTTAGGATGTTTTCTTGATATGCACTTGACCTTTATATAAAACTCTCTCTTATACATGAGTTTCTGTGGATTTGTTTCTCTAAAGTACCCAGACTAACACAGAGGCCAAGAAGTTGTGGGGAGTTTAAAGTGGTATGCCACCTTTACTCAGGTATGCCACCTGATGGTGTTTCCTCCTGGGCATTATCTGCTATGTACATTGTAGGTGCTGTAGAGAGTTTCTTCACATAATTCTGGAATTGGTCTTCCATCTGGTTCATCAACCTCTGGCTCTCTGAATTTGAGCTAATGGCCTGCCATGTGGCCTGCCACATCTGGCAGTTGCTAGAACTTGCCATTGGACCTACCATTAGACCTCCTGACCTTGGATTCATTAACCTCTGCATCCACCAGCCATGGTCTTCTTGCTTCTTCTTCCTGCTTCCTGGTTAGTCTTACTGCTTCCTCGGGCCCACAAACAACACAAGTCAGGAAACCCCTCTAGCTTAACACCTGACCCATGGACTAAAACCAGATTGGATTTATGTACTTTTACAATTATGTGAGCAAATTTCTTGATATGTTTTCTTCACATATTTTGCTCCCAGTTTTGCTTCTCTAAAAACAGTCAGCTTAACTCAGGGCTGGAATACGATGATTTATCAAATAAGTCCACACATGCCTTCTTTTAGTACATAAAGGGAGACCCAAACCCTCCTCTATTTTAATACACTTTCTCTTCTTCCCGGGACCCCTCTAGGAGGCTTATTCCATGTACTAGCCTCAAAGAAGAGCCTGAGGGGTGCATAGCTTCCTTTGCTCTGGCTGCTAATACTGTGGCACTTCAGGTAGTCCTGTGGCCACGCCATCTCAAACTGCTCACGTTGTCCCCAAAACACCCAGTCTCCATAAATGGATCGCGGTCAGTTGGGCTATGTCAGAATCACCAGGGAAGTCTAAAAAATACAGTTAGAACACCAGAAATTCTGATATAATGTGTATGGGAGAGAGCCTAGGGAGTCACAATTAAGTTTAAACACCCTAGGTCAGTGGTCCTCAACCTTCCTAATGCCATGACCCTTTAATACAGTTCATGTTGTGGTGACCCCCAACCGGAAAATTATTTTTGTTGCTACTTCACAACTGTAATTTTGCTACTGTCGTGAATCAGACAACCCCTGTGAAAGGGTTATTTGACTCCCCAAAGAAGCACCGCCCTAGGTGATTATGAAGCACAATCAACTTGGAAAGCACTGATTTAAAGCAAAATTTTACTACTATCCAGCCAATAAACATGATATTATCAAAAGGCCTGTAATGACAATATTATAAATAGCATAATTCCAATTTTGGAAATAATATCTATATCTATCTTACTAGAGAGAGAGAGACTGTTAGATAGAGGACCCCCTAAGTTGTACCCCCGAGGTGGTACAACCACCTGAGTACTAGCTGAAGGATTGGTGGTAATTTGAACTCACCCAGACAATCCCATAAGTCTGCGTGTGAAAATTCAGAGCATCAAAACCCTTATGGACTGGTTCTACTCTGCACTGATGGGGTCATCATGACCATGAGTCAAACTGAACTGAATAGCAGCTAACAAACATAAACCTTCAGTTAGTATTTGAACACTTAACTGTTTGCACCACCCATATATATTCACTGCCATTAAGTTGATTCCAATTCATAGTGACCCCGCGGGATTGTACAATCTATTAATCCATCAATCTTCTACTCATTCACCCACTCATTCATCCACCTATCTATTCATCCATCATTTCTCCATATATTCATACATACACTATGCACCCCCCTACCTACCTATCAGTCATCTCCCCTTGGGCTCCATATAAGTAAGTAATGTCTATACAAGTATTGTTAACTACTTTTTCCCAATGGGAGGTGGCTCCTCCCAGTTTACCCCCAACCGAAATGTAATTGTCTTCTCTGAGACATATATGACCTCCTCCTCAATCTTCTTTTTTTTTTTTTAAGCCACTCAAACCACTATGTAGGTTTGAGGAATAAGGAATATGCAGGGATTTGGGGGTTTTGTTTTGTTTTTTAAAAAACCTACTACATATCTATATCTATCTATCTATCTATCTATCTATAGATAAATAGATACAGATAGACAGACAGATAGAAACCTATCTCAAGAAATGAAATCAACAACAATATCTTGTTAAACCCCTCACCCCCAATCTTGACTTGAATTTCCAGGAGTTTGATTATCACTCTTGTAGGAGCATCTTTTGATTTGGGGTGACCTTATCACAATGTTAGGGGAACCCTGGTGGTGTAGTGGTTATGCATTGGGCTGCTAACTGCGAGGCCAACAGTTCAAAACCATCAGCCACTGCTTGGAAACTCATAGGGGCAGTTCGACTCTGTCCTGTGAGGTCACTGTGAGTGCACATCCACTCACTGACAGTGACTTTGTGTTTGGTGCTTTTAGCATAGTATCGTATGGCAGCAGAAGAATGGGCTTCTCACCCTTCCCCCTTTTACAAAACTGATCTCAGTCCTCTAAGTTTCTACGATGTAGATCTAAAGGGAGTGGTAGGGGGGAGGGAGTATTAGAACTGATTGTGATAATGTATATATAACTATTTAAAAAAGCTATTTAACTATGGAAGTGTATGATATATTAATATTCTATCAAGAAAACTACTAAAAATAAAAAGAAAAGAAACTTGACCAATGGTTACCATGGGTGAAGGAGGAAGAGTTTTTGCTTAGGGGCATTGAGTTTATGTCAATAGTGGTGGGATAATTTGGAAAAGGAGATCAATAATGCCTGCTCAACATGAAGAGTATGATCGGTGGCACTGAATTGTGCATGCTGAATTGGAAGAAAGTGTTCTAGATCTGATTATGGTGACAAATGTACAACTCTTCTTGATATGCGTGAATTATTTAATTGTATCATATGTGAATGAAGTGCCAATAAAGCAGTTTAAAAAATTAATAAAGGGGGTGAAATACGGTTCATAGGCACTAGGCAGGCTCTCTACCTGGTTACTTGGGAGACCAGATAGAAGATTATGTGACCTTCCTCTTGGTGTTTAACCTTAGAGTAGTGGACTCACACAATATTTGTCCTTTTGTAATTTACAAACTTCATTAACTTCCAGGTCCATCCATACCAGGAGGTGTTACATGGTTTCATCATTCTGCTTGAGCATTCCATGGACGGCTAGAAGTGCAAACCAATCTGTCTTGGAAGAAGTGTGAGTGCTCCTTACAGGCAAGGATGGAAGACTTCATCTTACAGACTTTGGACATGTTGTCAGGAGACCAGTTCAATGCTGGGCTCAAGCATAGGCACACTTGTCAGGATGGCACAGGACTGGGTTGTGCTGTGTTACAGAGTTGCTGTAAGTCAGAACAAACTCAATGGCACTTAACAAGAGCAGCAAGTATTCCATGGTGTGTAAGTACCAGAGATTCTTTATCTTCTTCTGATGGATGTGGGCGGTTTCCAGCCCCTTGCTATTGTGAACTGTTTTGTACGAGCATGGGAAAGCATGCATTTGTGTCTGGTCTCGTTTCTTTGGGGTCTGTAAATTCCCAGCAAAGGTACAGCTGGGTCAACCTGGTATGTCTATTCCCAGGTGTTTCAGGTAGTGCCATATCACGTTCCACCACGAGAGTGCACATTTACAAGCCCATCAGCAGTGTATGCGAGTTCCAATCTCTCCACACCCTCTCTGGCACTTGTTCTCTCTCTCTCCTTTGTTTTAAAACTGGGCAACCCTTGTGAGTACAAGGTAATATCTCATCATTGTTTGATTTGCAGCTCCCAGGTGACCAGTGATCATGAGCATTTCCTCATGTGTTTAGCCATTTGAGTGTCATCCTTTGTGAACTGTCAATTAATATCAGGGCCGCATCTTAAACATTATAATAGTGCATCAGAAGGACACAATGCAAGATGATATCAAGGGCTTCCTGATCCACAAACAAGCAGATACCCCTAGTGTCTTGGGAAGGGAGGTGTCCTAAGGTAGTCCACAGGGCAAACACTCAAGAGAGGAGGGCTGTGAACTAATATAGGACCATTTTAAATAGGTCTGAATTGGTCCTTCATGGCTTGTCTATTTCTATTTGTTCCTGTCTCATTACACAAAATATTTGAGGTGGAACAGCTGTCAGTTAATCAGCACATTGCATCCTTGTGGTACCATTTGTTCCTAATTAAGCTGTGTCACAAGCTAGATGAGGACCCCATGCCACCATGTGTGCATCTCAACGAGGGCTTTTCTCTCTGAGGCTGCGCATCTCCAAACAAGAGTCCGATGGGGGAGTGCTTCCCAAAGAAGCCAAAAACCACGCTGTGGAACGTTAAGGAGACCAGACAGAGGGGGCATGGTTCCAGGGAAAGGATGTACTTGGGCTGGATCTAGAATAACGTTGGAAATTTGCATAAACAGAAGGGAGAAAGCCATTGATGGTCAATAAATGAAAGGAACAATATGAGTCAAAGTCCCAATATAATATGGCCTCAGAGGACCCGCTGAGGCTGTGAGGACACCGGCTTGGAAAAGTTCGAGTCTTTCTGACACATAAATAAATAAAATCACTAGGATAAGGAATTGCTGTCCATTCCAATGCATTCATCATGTGAATGATAATGAGGTAATGGGTATTTCCTGCTCAAAAAAACCCTCATACAGGTATGCTATAACCCCGTAACAGATGAAAGGGGAAGAATCCAAGAAGCACCAAATCTAAGTGGAGACCGTCTTGAAGAATGGCTAAGTGTACACATATATGCTTCCCTGCTCTGTCAGTTCACAGGTTCTAAAAGCAACAGTACCCCGGTAGCAACAAACACATCTAGTGCCCAGCTCTTAGCTTCTAATTCCATTTTCCACTGAAAGGACCAGGGCTCTTTGAAGAAATCCAGGATGCTCGGACTGGGGGAGAAAACCCAGAGTGCTCCTGGAGCATTCTCAGGCTTATAAAGTAAAGAAGCCCTCAAGCCAAAAGAAGCCAGTTTACAATGATGGGTAAAGGCAAAGAAGCCAAGGGCCAAAGCTGGGACCATCTGATCAATTAATAGTATAGTATTGGGTTACCACCCAAGGTATTGTATACTCATTCAAGGCCCCATACTCATATAAATAAGCATGAATGAGAGAACATCAATAAACAGGGAAGAATCACATATTCTGTACAAGTTGATTACAGATCATTTTTTTAAATATTTCACCTTCAAGGAGATGGATCACAGCGCCTCATTCCTTAAAAAACTGTCTGTGTATAGTGACTTTCTTCCAAAACTCCTGGTGCAAAAGGGGAAATAAAAGATTTTTAAAATGAGGAGCTGATACCAAGGGCTCAAGTAGAAAGCAAATGTTTTGAGAATGATGATGGCAACAAATGTACAAATGTGCTTGACACAATGGATGGATGGATGGATGGATGGATTGTGATAAGAGTTGTACGAGCCGCCAATAAAATGATTAAATAAAACATAAGTTAATTAGTTAAAAAAAAAAAGATTAACTTCACAATGAAGGCACTTGATAAACACTACCTCGGCCAGGTTGTCAGAGTCCACATCGATAGTGGTAAGCCTATTGGTAGTACATAGCCCTGATATGCCGTGAGGAGCATGCACTTTACCCCTGTTGTCTTGTCTCACTCTCCAAACTCCTAGTCCCCTTCTAGTCATTCAAAAGGCGTCATACAAACCCCAATGAAAGAACGTTTTACAAAGGACATGGCCGGCATGCCTCCAAGCTCTCAAGCTCATCAAAGACAAGGCAATCTGAGGAATTGCCAAATCTAAAACGAGGCTAAACACATGATGATGGAATACAGTGGAATGTTCTAGTGAGATGCTACCCAGGAAAAAGAGTGAATAAGGTGAAAACTAAGGAAATGTTTTTTTAAAAGGAAGCATAAGGGCAAATTAAACAGGAAAGGCTATGGAGTGTTGCTGTTGTTGTTGTTGGGAGGTACAGCTGAGTCATCCCTGGCTCCTAAAGACCCCCGGTCCTGCCCCCTCCTCACCATCAGTCCTATGTTGGAGCCCATGGCTGCAGCCATGTTTCAACCCATCTTCCTCATCTTTCTTGCTGACCCTCTCCTTTGCCAAGCATGATGTCTTTCTCCAGGTGCTGGCATCTCCTAACAACGTGTTTAAAGGACATGATACAAAACCTCAACTGTCTTGCCCCTGAGGTGCATTCTGGGTGTGGTTCTTCCAAGGCAGACTGTTTGGGGTGTTTTGTTTTGTTTTTGGTGTTTGGGCCATGCATGGAGTCCATAGTACCTTCAACATTCTTTGCCGGCACCATCATTCAAATGCACCCAATTTTTTAAAAATCATTTTACTTGGGGCTCTTACAGCGTTTATCAGAGTCCATCCATCCATTGATTGTGTCAAGCACATGTGTACATTTGTTGCCATCATCATTTTCAAAACTTCTTATTTCTACTTGAGCCCTTGGTATCGGCTCCTCATTTTTTTTGCAGCCAACTTTCTTCAGTCTCTTCCTTAATCAATGTCCCGGTTTCACATGCCCATGAGGCAACTGAAAACACCATAGCTTAGATCAGGTGCACCCGAGGGCTTAAAGGAACATCCTTGCTTTGCAGCACTTTAGAGCAGCCCATGCGGCACTGCTCAGTGCAGTGCATCGCTTGATCTCTTGGGTGCTGCTTCCAGGAGCATTGACTGTGGATGCCAGCCAGAAGACATCCTTCACAGCGTTAGTCAACAGGAATGTATCAGAGGTGGTCCATTAATTGTGGCAAATGTACCAAACTAGCAAGTGCATTTATAATGGGAAAAACTGGATGCAGTTTATGGGGAGGCTCTCCACTATCTTTGCAGTTTTTCCCAAAGAAATTTGAAGCTGTTGCCAAACAAAAAGTTTCTAAAAGACACAAATACTTAGGGTGATCGTATTAGGCAGGGTTCTCTAGAGAAAGGACCAGGACACTTTATGTATTTATATATGTATAAAAAGGGTTAAGTTCAACTCACTTCTGTGGAACAGTTAATATACTGGAAAAACCTTCAACTCACGTGGGCTGCGGGGTCCAAGGTCAAGGAAGCAGACAGCAGAGTCCTCCCTGGGGCAGGACAAGCAGAGACTGCCCACAGACAACAAGCAGCGGGGTGGGTCACCGACAGTCAGTAGCTCGGGAGCTCGGTGAAGCAGGCCCGGATGGGAGGTCCAATGGAAGCAAAGCAAGATGACCGAATCCTCCAGCCGCGAGCTCAGCGGTGTACGACGCACAAGCAGCACGGAGAAGCCGGTCTCAAAGGAAGCTCCAGCTCTAGCAACCCGATCCACAGGCTGGCCTGGCCCCCAGGTGGTGTAGCTCAGAGACTGAGGCAGAGAACTAGCTACAGCAGCAACACGCATGCCCCAGCACGCACCAATCACCAGAGAGCGAGAGACAGGGCTGAGCCTTGCTGAGCCATTTATCTCTTTGCCCTCCCAGCAAATTGCAACCTGATTAATCCCACCTGTTCCTATTGGCCAGGTTGGCAAAATAAACCTAACTCTCACAGTGATAGTTCTAGATGGGCAACAAAGTCTCTTACACTGATTTTTGCTGGGTACTCCGTACCTACTCAGTGCCCAGCCCAAGGTTTGACTTGAATATAGATACTGTATCCGTGACGTGGTGAAGGAACTCTGGTGGTATAGTGGTTGCAGTGGTTACCCACTGAGCTGTTAGCCGCAAGATCGGCGCTCTATGGAAGAAAGAGGAGGCTGTCTGCTCCCATAAAGAGTTACAGTCTCTGAAACCCACAGGGGCAGTTTTACCCTGTCCTGGGGGGTGTCCATGAGTCAACAATAATCCACGGGCAGTGAGGTTGGTTTTCTGGATTTTACTACTGGGTGTAACCAGTGACGCTACACAGAAGAAATGCCTAGCGATCTGCTTCCTGGATAATAGCTTCATATTCATTATGGCCTTGTGTGTCATAGTAGAACTGCCCCCTAGGATTTTCTATGCTGCAACCTTTACAGGCGCAGGTGTTATGTCATTCTCCGTGTGTGGGCTTATTTACTTACATACACTGTTGAAGGCCATTAAGACGCTCAGCCTTGAAACGGCTGAGAAGTCTCACGACCCAGGTGTCAGTATCTGCTGTTGGCTTCCGCGGCTTGACATTGAGACTAAGACAAAGAACAAGGACGTATGCGAGTTCTGGGAAATCAGGATGGTTAATTTTCTCAAGGAGGCTTGGTTTGGAAAAACATCGAGTTGTTGATGTGTATATAATGTGCTTGCTTAACAATGAGAAAAATATAACCCCGGGTTGTTTCTGCATGTATAAAAGGAAGGTATAGAATAAACTCGGGGCTTCAGTATTCACTGTTGCCCTCCCAAGACTTTCTGTCTCTCTTTGTTTCCTTAATCCTCACTCCCCCTTTCAGGACCGTTCGACTCGTCGGCAGGCTCCGACAATATATGTATATGCATACACACATATGTATCGAGACACATATAAAAATATTGTGTGCATGTGTATATATACAGTGTATGTATACATGTATATATATATATACACGTGCGTACACAGTTATCCCCTGGTGTCCGCGGGTGGAATTGGTTCCAGGACCCTTAGCAGATACCAAAATTCATTCACCTCAAGTCCCTCATAAAAATGTTGCCACTTGTATACTATAAATCATCTCTAAATTATTTCTCATACCTAATGCAATGTAACTGTTTTGTAAATATCACTTTATGTTCTCTTGTAGCCTATGAGAGATTCTTTTGATCAGTTATAGCTTTTTAGGATCCTTTTTAAAAAAATATATTCCATCCGTGTTTGGTTGGGCTGACTGTAAATGCATTCAGAGGAGTCTATCCACAGTGTTCACAATCGTTCTCGTAAAGCCTCTGCACACTAGTGAGTATGACCGCTATTTGGGAATAAACACAGGCCCGTGGATTCGGTTTCTGAGAGCCTCTAATCACAACACTTTGGCCAACCAATCAATACTTGCCTGGCCATATGTGCTTTATTTCAATACATCTTACGCCATATGCATCACTGATGCAGTGACATTGAACTCAGGGCCATCGCGCTGTCACCGATGCCTGAACAAAGCTTACCCAGTTTCTCATTTCTCTATGAGGTGCATCCCACCACAGAAACAAGAGACAACATTTCCACACTGCACTTCAAGGTCATCGTAGACAGCAAAACTACCACCAAAACGTGGAAAAGGCAGGAATCAATACCGGAATACAAAAAGGACACTTGTATGTAAAACACAAAGTCCCCAGGTCCAAAGAGGTCTGTTCGTAAGTGTGTCTTTAAGTCAAATGTGTAGGGGAGTCAGAAAATGTGTGTATAGTTCTTTTAACAAAAAAACACAACCCAGTACCATCGAGTCAAGGCCGACTCATAGCAACCTCCTGTGGGTTTCCGAGACTGTAACTGTTTGCAGGCGTCCAAGGCCAGGCTTTCTCCCTCGGAGCTGCTGATGGTTTCAAACTGTGAACCATGCGATTGCAACTCAACCAGTAACCACCACACCACCAAGGCCCCTGCACGGTTCTTAATTAGCATTATTTTAGTGCCTTTTCAATGATTTAAAAGCTGTGTGCAGCAAGGGGAGGTAACTGAGATGAAAAATCCGTTGTGAGCAGATGTCAGCAGATGTTCAAAGTGAGGACACGCTTACGTAACATTAACGGCAAGTATGGGATGTCCATAAAGTCACCGAGAACGGAATTGTACAAGGCAGGGTGTTACTTTGTTCCACCTCAGCTGGGAACTTGCACACCTAGCAGTGCAAAATCTTCATGCCCGTGCACACCGTTGGGAACGTATAATCAAAACCATAAATCTCCTGTCACACCCAGACTGACTCTCCCCAACAGTTGAGAAAGAAATCCATTTAATTATGAAAGAAGCACTAGACCAGAATGCGATGTGCATCACAGACAATCCACTAAGGAGATTGCAAAGGCAGAAAAGAACGTTATCCTCTCATCCGGCCTAGCAGATGAAACTCATTTTCAACATCGTCTCAAGGTAAATGATAACTAGGCCTCAAATTAGTGGGCTGGACGGCACAGCACCATTTGTCATGCACAACTCACCCCGCTATAAACCAGGTAGCTGTGGTGGCTAATTGCCTTCAGCCGAAGAAAATAAGTATCTCATTTGCTTATGGCCAGAAGTGGGGTTGCAACGGAGCCAAGTTCCAGCTGAACTCCACTTCCGGGCCTCCCAGAGAAATGGAATACGGGGTGTTCTTCCCTGGATCGGACATTTCAAAGGGCCCGTCCTTCAGGAAGCATCCCTGGGTTGTAAAATTGCCAACAGGTTTACTGAACCTCTAAAAACAAGATTTACTTGCATTTCAAAGAGGTAGGGAGGAAACTTAAAATTAAAAGACTTCTAAAGTGAACGCTCTGAGGGGAAACAAAGGGATCTCATGCCCCCCCCCACCTTTTCTACCTTCAAAGACTTATGCTCCTCTCTCACTCTCCTTTTATGCTTCATACTTCTGTGAATCTGTCCTTACTGTGTGTCCGAGGATGACCTTACCATGAATATTGATGTCTGCCTTATGAATCAATTTTAGCGAGGAGTTTAACTCACAAATCCAGAGCCTGCAAATAATTAGATTCAACCCTGAGTGTATCTATATAGATACTTATTTCTATATATGTGTGCCATCAAAAGCTCAATGTCTATATCTATGCTATATGTGGTCTACAATAAGATATAGCTATAGGTTAAGATGTTAAGGATTGTAGCTGAGAGCCAGAGTCTAGGCTTCAGGAAAGGGTGCAGTGGGAACAGAGAGGCAGCTGTCTGCTCCGTAGGGAATGAGTTCTCCCAGGTTCTCAAGGAAAGAAGCGAGCCAAAGGCCAGGGGTCTATGTCATGGGTGGCGT
Organism: Echinops telfairi; assembly: GCF_000313985.2. NCBI lineage: Eukaryota > Metazoa > Chordata > Mammalia > Afrosoricida > Tenrecidae > Echinops > Echinops telfairi. The sequence goes on from NW_022103904.1 coordinate 399,024, forward strand.
GAGCTTATTCACTTTGCGGCAAGTGAATAAGCTCACCAAATGCCAACGCGATTGTGTTTCCTGTGGAAACCTGATGGGGTTCAGTTCCGCAGGCTGACAGGGCACTTTAGCAGTTCAGAGAAGAACTGACACCAGGGAACGGCTCTTCATGCTCCAAGGACACGTAAGTCTCAAAGAGGCCGGAGGGCTTTGGTAGATCCCGGCTTTCCCCACGTATTTCACTAACCAGGCCCCAAGAGGGGACAGAGAAGGCTTTCTCTAGGCAAGGATCCCTGAAGTGGATGCTCAAGGGAGATATTCGTCCTCCTTCTGAGGCATTGCTGGCCGGGGGGAGGATAAGTAGGTTTGTCCACATCTGAAGTGGCGGTCCAAATTGGCTCCCCTCAATTCCTCACAGAGAACCTTTCATAGCGTCTTGAGATGACTCCTGAGACGCACTGCTCGCAGAGTAAAAGTAACCGAGCAGCACAAGAGTGAATGGAGACATTTTGACCCTGATGTTGTCCCTGGTAAATCTATGGAGTCTTGAATCTCACAAGGTGGGGAGGGAGAGCACAAGCCATTGAGACCCCGCTGGCTGTCAGTAACAGGGCTCTCCCAACTTTCTCTGCCACTCACTCGCCAAGATTGCAATGTATTTGGGGTTGACAAACGCCACTGTAACCACACCAGGGGGTACCCAGAACAAAAACGGATATTTTTTCATAGCTATGTATTTAAAGTTGTTTTGTTTTTTTTAAACCAACCTTCTCACCTTCAAAGTACTCTCCACATGCTTAACACATTTGTCAAACCTGCGATTCCATTCTTGCTTGCCTAGCGGAGCTTTTCTCCTGTTTTGGGGTGAGTTTTTTTGGTGCAGGGGGACCTCCTCGTGTAAACAGCACCTTAATATCATAGCATGTTAGTCCTATTTTTTAAGTCTTTGGGTAACACATATTGTAATCTTTGGGGATAACATGATACAAAGGCTAGGAGTCCTGGTGGCGCGGTGGTTAAAGCACTCAGTTGCACACAGAAAAGCCCATGTTTTGAACCCACCGGCCCCTCACAGGGAGAAGGATGTGGCCGGATGCTTCCGGAAAGATCAGGGCTTTGAAAACCTGGGTTGGGGGATTGGGGGGGAGGATGGGGGGGAGTTCTACACTGTCCTTACACGTTCACTATACATTGGAATCAACTTGACAACAGCCAGTGTGGTTTGGGTGTTTGGTTTAGTAAGATTCTATTCATTTAAAAGGTAACAGCGAATCAGAGGGGTCCATACCACTCAGGTGGAGGAGAGGAGTCATAGTAGTCACCCTGGGGTGGGGGTGGGGGGTGACTGATAGAGGAGACAAGGCCAATGTTTGGGAATTAGGTCGTAATCTTTCTTGGCCTGAGGGCTAGTTACATAGGTGTTTTATAAAATTCTCTGAGCCTTTTATTTTAAATGTCTCTCTCTCTCTCTGTGTGTGTGTGTGTGTGTGTGTGTTACTTCAGAAAGCATTTGAAAACGAGAGTGTGGAAGGAGGACTGAGGTGGCGGGCAGATGGGCCCAGACTGCATGTATTCATGGCTGGAGCTGGTATCAGCACTCAGCGGCTCGCTGCACGATTCTCTCACTCCTTTGTGAATGTTTGGACATATTCCTGGAAGGCTTAAGTCTCATTTATTCTTAAATGTTAATTTTTTTTTAAACCACAAGATTGAAAGCCCTCGTGGCTCACTCCACATGCTGGGCCACACGACAATCCGGGCACTTTCACAAAAGCTGTTTCTTGTGCACTTGGTGCAGTCATGTCAAACCGATGATGTTTCCCGTTTGAAAGAAAAGCACAGGATTCTAATACATGCCTGTACTGGGTTTATTTATTAGTGCTATGGGATATTACTTTTTAATTTTTACAACTGCACACCTACACTTGTATTATGGACATTATAATGCACATAGTAAGAGAATTTTTAAAGGAAGAGATAAAATCTATAGATGGGTATTCTTTTTTTTT
>NW_022103904.1:401111-404312 GCF_000313985.2 Echinops telfairi
TTTTTTTTAAAATCATTTTATTAGGGGCTCATACAACTCTTATCACAATCCATACACACATCAATTGTGTAAAGCGCATTTGTACATTCATTGTTATAGATGGGTATTCTAATGTATTCTTTCCACAGGCCAATGAATATTCTTGGGGACAGGGACAAATTTAAATAACCACTACCCAAACAACTACATTCTATGAGGATTATCTTCTATGAACCAGACATGGAGTTTGCCCTCTGCATATAAATGTCCTCCGTTTGAAAGGCTCGTGGTCTAATGAGGAAAAAACAAACAAAAACCATCAAGTCCGTTCCAATGCACAGTGACTCTGTAAGATAGCGTTTAACTGCCCCTTAGCTGCAAACCTTCACCAAAGCAGATAGCTGCATCTTGTCTGCACAGAATGCCTGGTGGATTTGAACCATAAATCTTGCCCTCATCAGCCAGCACTTAAGTCTCTGTGCCCATAGGGCTCCAATGTGGGAAAAGACACACACACACACACACAGATGTAACTTCAGGATAATATGGCTGAGCTGCCAAAATGATAATAGTCACAGGCCTCTTGGGAACACTTCTTACAGTAAAGAAACCTGGAGAGGAGTTCTGAAGCTGAACAAAGCAAGTAAGTGTGAGGAAGACAATGCCCCCCACCTGAACCCCAAATGTACAGGCCTGGAAATGACGGTGTGTGGTGGAAATTCCAAGTCATTAAGTACCACGGGAGCACCGAGAATGAGCTAGGGTTAGTCTGTAGTTGCCTTCCTGGGTCGACCCCAGCAAGAAGTGCAGTGAGGCCAACTGGGCAGAGGCCTGTAGGAGCGGTGGCTCAGTAGTAGAGGGCTCATCTTCCCTGAGGAAGACCCAGGTTCAAATACCAGCCAATGTACTTCATGCACAGTCACCCTCCTACGTCCGTGGTGCTTTATTGTTGCTGTGAGGTGAACAAGTATCAGCCTTAGACGGACTAGGGGAGAAAGTGCCTGGTGATCTGTCCCAGGCACTGAAAACTATGAATCGCAATGGGAGTGGGGATGGCACAGGGCCAAGTGGCTTTTTGTTCCATTGTGTCTCCCATGAGTAGGGGCCAATGAGATGGCAGCAGGCAATGACAGGAACAGCAGTGGGCCCAGGCCCAGGCAACAGAGAAATAGGGTACGGATGAAAGATCCAAACAATACGAGAGAGTCAAAGGTGGCAAGCCTTGAAGCTGTATTATATGTTTTCCTGTATTTCGGTAGATGAAGCCCAGGATTGATGAACCTATAGGGACAGCAAGTCGAATAAGAGTTTGGGGTGGGGGGAAATAAAAGGGAGGTGATGGTAAGGAATCCAGGAAGAAAAAAGGATGCTTGGAAACTGTGATAACAATTATACAATACTGCCTGATGTGATTGAACTATGGAATGATAGTTCATGATACATGTATTCACTCCAAATTAATAATAAATTTATTAAAAGGTGGCAAGATACGCTGATCGTTTGAATAAGTAGGAACAAAAGACAGGGCTGATGGTGATTATTCCACCAAGATGAGCAGTAGGAGCCAGTTCTGTAACTGGTGTCAGTTCCGACCGGTAGCAAACCCCTGTAGGGTGTCGGGGACTATACATCTTTACAGGAGCACACAGCCTCATCTGCCTTCCAGAATGTAGCATGTGGGTTCTGAATGGCTGACCTTGTGGTTAGCAGCCCAATGCTTAACCCACAGTGCCAACAGGGCCCCCTATTCCCATCAAGGTTTAAAAGGTAAGGTCAGAGTCCAGTGAGCCCATTGCAATCCCAAGCCTTGCCTCTTCACTACCCCATAACCTGCCTTGCCTTGTCCTGAGGAGGGTGCCGGGGAGCCTGCCCTCTTCTCAACTCATGAGATTAAACAGAGACACCTTAGAGCAGGGGTCCTCAAACTTTTTAAACAGGGGGCCAGTTCGCTGTCCCTCAGACCCATTGGAGGGCCGGACTAGAGTTTTTAAAAAAACTATGAACAAATTCCTATGCACACCACACATATCTTATTTTGAAGTAAAAAACCAAAATGGGGCAAAACCTGGCAGGCCGGATAAATGTCCTCCGTGGGCTGCATGTAGCCCGCGGGCCATAGTTTGAGGACGGACGCCTGCCTTAGAGGGTGAGGAGAATGGGCTGCTGACTGCAGGGTAACAGGAAAGCCCTCTCGCACAGGAAGGCAGCACACTAGGACAACATCCAGCAACAACCCCCTAACTCCCTTACTCCATATTGCAACTGGCATCCCAGACATTTGCAAATTGAAGGTGAAGCGATTGGAGGCCTCTAGCCATCAGCAGCCCCTGGCCTCCATTGTGTGCGTCCCATTACCTTAACAAAAGCAATTTCCAGGCTACGTCCCCACAGAACATTGGACATGACAGGCTGCGCTCTTTGGCATTGCAACTCTGACTCTTTGATTTGAAGCATAAGCTCATTACAGATCTTCTTTCAAATAAATCATATTGCTGGCTCCAAAGCAGAATATTCCTCTGGGCTTGCCTGGCACCCAGAGACAACAGTCACAGCCCAGCCCCTGCTCGATGCTAAGCAAAGAGTCCAGCTGTCAAAACAGATGAGCACCAGAAATGGTAGCTCTGTTGCTAAGGTGATGGTCCCTGGTGCACAGGAGCACTCTGCTCCTCTGCTTCACAGGAGCTTGGCTACTAGAATCAGATTCTACTCCTAACTGAAAAGTGGGATGTTAGACTCATGCAGCGGTGGCACGGAAGAAAGCCCTGGTGACCTGCTCCCAGAAGGATGAGCAGGTCTGCTTCTAACACCTGAGCTCTCTGTGAGTTGGCAGTGACCCAACAACAATGGACTTGCCTGAGTGACATGAATGGTTTGCTCTTGGCTACTTACCCGAAGGTTGATCAGCGGTTTGAATGTATCCAGGAGGAGGTCAGGGCAATTACAGCCAGCCCCGGCAGTGCTGTTCCACTCTGTCCCTCACGGGCTTTCCCTGACTTGGAATTGACTGGCCAGCGATGGGGTTGGCTCTTTTGTGTTATGAACACCAGGCAGGGGCAGGCACTATACCCCCTACAGGCCCTGGGAAGCTGTGGTCCCAGGCAATGAGAGCTCACAGTGAACAAAGGTCATCCGGGGTCCAACTCCTGCCCTCTCTCTACTCCACCACCCAGTCTGCATTCCTGCTGGGAACCCCAATCCTTTTCTTGGCCCCAAACTCCAAAC
>NW_022103904.1:405343-409822 GCF_000313985.2 Echinops telfairi
GTGAAAGAAAATGTTCTGAAAATGATGGATGGATAGCTGGATTGTGATAAGAGCTGTAAGAGCTCCCAATAAAATGACATATATTAAAAATAAAAAATTCACTGTGACCATATAGAACCTTCCCAGGCGAGGCCACTGGGTGTACTAACTCACAGAGAGTTGCTCGATGCTCACCTAGCAGGGAAAAAAGCATACTATGAAAGTTCCACTCCACCCAACACAATTCCAGTTTTTGAGGGGTATCCACTCTTAAATGAAAGTTTATAGATGCAGTGTACCATTATATGCCTGGCAGTGCAATCACTTTGTATATAAGAGATGTGAGATACCTGCTTTGTGTACTGGGCGCTGTCTCTTCTTCTAATCTGGATTTCTGAACTCTATCATAACCGCACGGGACCACAGATGCATATTTGCTTGGAGAGTGTCCAAAGGGACATTAGGCTATGCACGACTCCTTAACAGAAGGGGAAGGAAATCAATTCCATATACTGAATAGTCCACACTTAATTCTGTTAAAATCATAACACCTTTCAGCATTAGTCAGATGACTTGAAAATTTGTCTTGATAAAGCTGGCAAATGTATTTGATGTAGGACTGTTTTGTTGCTAATGATCTGTATGGCAACAGTAGACCCTCTGTGGTAGGCAGACTAACTCACTACCATCAAGGTGAATCTGACTCATAGCTCCATTGGGTTTCTGGATTTCTACAACTGTTAATCTTTATGGAAGCAGACAGCCTCATCTTTCTCCCTTTGAGTGGCTGGTGGGTTTGAACCAGCTAGCAGCCCAACCCTTAACCCACTACTACGCTACCAGGTCTCCGGCAGACTGAGTAGCACTCCCCAAATGCCCATGCCTTAATATCCAGAATCTATGAATATGCTGTATTACATGGCAAAGGGAAGTTAGGGTTGAGGAGGAAATTTTGTTTACTCATCAGATGATTTTGAGATGGAAAGATTATCCAAGTGGACCCAACGCAATCCCAGGGTCTTTTGAGTGGAAGAGAGAGGCAGAAGAGGGAGAACTAGAAAGATGGAAGCCTGGGAAGGACCTGGCTGATTGTGGTAGTTACACAATTTTTTTAAAATCATTTTACTGGGGTCTCATACAGCTCTTATTACAATCCATACATCCACCCATTGTATCAAGCACATTTGTACATATGTTGCCATCATAATTTTCAAAACATTTTCTTTCTACTTGAGTCCTTGGTATCAGCTTCTCATTTTTCCTTCCCTCCCCCACTCTCCCTCCCTCATGAGCCCTTGATAATTTATGAATTATTATTATTTTTCAAGTCTTACACTGACTGATGTCTCCCTTCACTCACTTTTCTATTGTCTGTCCCCCTGGGAGTGGCTTATATGCAGATCATTGTGATTGGTTATATATAATTGTGTAGGAGTGGTATTCAACCTGTCAATCAGGTCACAGCCTGTGGTGCTGCATTGTAGGTGTGGTCTTCTCATAAAGGGGGCCCTGGGAACCTCCTCCTCTCTCTCTGCCTTCACCTTTCCTTTTGGCTCATCCTGATGGTAGCCAGAGCCCTGGAGATGTATCTATCGCCATTGGATCCACAAGAGTTTGCACCCACCGGCCTGTGATATTCCTGTATTCTGGATCATTGCTGGTGACTGCGTGAGTCTAAAGAGTGTCTTACAGACTAATATAGGACTTACGGATTTGAGTTGGATTGGGCTCAAATGTTCTTCTGATATTCAATGACTTCTTAATATAAAGCTCTTTCATATACACGAGTGTCTCTGGATTTGTTTCTCTAGTCAAACTGGCTGTGTGAGTCCAGGTTGACTAAAGAAATTAATCCACTCATATGCGTATAAGAAAGAGCTTTATATACAAGAGCAATTGAATATTGAGAAAACATCCCAGCCCAGTCCACATCAAGTCCTTAAGTCCAATATTAGCCCATATGTCTGATACCAATCTATAAATTCCTCTTCAGACTCACAAAACACATGCAATGACGCCAAATGCAGAAAGACCACAGGCCAGTGGGTGGAAAGTCTTGTAGATCCAGTGGCGGTCAAAGCATCTCAGCGACCAGCAGGAGTCTCCATGTGGCTCCTCCAGTGCCAGGGCTCTGATTTTTATCAGCTTAGCTTCATGTGGCTTGTGAACAGAATTGTCTTGCAGGGAATGAGTATGTGTCCCACCCCCAGCAAGCTATTTATCTTGTTAGCACCTCCAAATGAGGTCATTAAGCTGCAACCTGATTGACAGGCTACACTCCAGCCCTCCACAAGTTGACACTAGATTATGTAACTACTACACCGGCCTAACCCACTGATAATACTCACATGAGCTGGCTCCAGAAGCTGGAGGAGACAAGGAAACAGATTGTCCCCTTGAGTCTCCAGAAGAAAGGTAGTGTTACCAAAACCTTGATTCCAGACTTAGGGATTCTGGAACTCTTAAGATAACAATGTGTTGTTTTAAGCTAATTTAGAGTACAAAAGAGACCTCAAAGCTCAAATATAATTTAAGGACACTTATTAAGTCTCACAAGAGTAGAAAGCTTCATTTTTCTTCCCCAGAGATGGGCTGGTGGTATTGAACTGCTGACCTTGCAGTTAGCAGCCCAATGCATAACCCATGACACTACCAGGGCTCCTCTGCATCAGAGTGAATACAACGTTTATTGCTGTTGTTTTTGTTGTTAGGTGCCATCTGTGAGGGACCAGCCACCCCACAACTGAATGGGTCCAAGGGGCTGTTGTGTAATTGAGGGGTAAATTAAAGAGACAACAAAGAAGATAGAGCATGCAAAGGCTCATCTCTTCGGTCATGACTTCAGGAGCCAGATCCGAGCAGAGAGAGAGAAATGTAATCTCACAAGTTTATATAATCTCGGACACACAAGCCATGGTAAGTACATATGGAAGGGATTATACCATAGGCATACATGTAACAGGAGGGGGATGAGCTAGGGGTGTGTATGCAATAGGAGGGGGTTGTGATAGGGGCACACAGGTGAGAGTCTAACCTGGGTCATCTGAGTTGGCTCTATCTTGGGTGTCTTTGAGCTCTCCTCCAGGGGAACAATCTATGCTCCTTATCAGAAGGGAGTGGGTCCCACTTGGGGTGGGACAGACAATAGGTCTGATAACTTTAGATGGCCGACAACCTTCAGGCAGATAACCTTCAAGCAGTGGACCCTCAAGAGGATAGTGAGAGACCATAAGTTAGCAAACAACACCTTAAATTTGGCATTATTATTAGGAGGGGAGCGGACATTGAAGGGGATGACTTACTTATGAGAATGTGAGTGGGACGCATCTCCACCCACGAACATGAAAGTTTCCTCCACCAGAGCCTTGGCCTCCTGGACTCCTTAACGTATGAATGTTGAGAGTTTGTCCACATACACTCTTCCCAGTTCTGATTCCTACACCATTGAGTTCGCTCAGACCAATGGTGACTTTATGCAAAACAGAAGGAAACACTGCATGGTCCTGAACCATCTCACATTGTTCCTACACTTGAACCCATTTTTGAAGACATAATGTCACTCCATCTACTTGAGGGTCTTCCTCGTTTTTTTTGCTACCCCTCTACGTTACCAAACATAATGTCCTTCTCCAGGGACTGGTCTCTCCTGACAACTTGTCCAAAGTCTGTAAATCAAAGTTTTGCCATCTTTGCGGACGGGCACCTGTTCCAAAATCATGGATAGAGGCAGATCAGCACATCACAGTTACAGATGGGACCACACAAGTGGGAATGGGACTGGGATTGGGACACCATGATAGAAAAGCTCACAAACTGGTTCAGGGCTTTCTAACTAAGGCAGTCAGGAGATGACTCGTGGCCACGCAAGCCTACGATCCCAGTTTCCATGAAAGGCAAACCCAGGCAAGTCTTTGAAGGCCTATGCAATGTCTCCCTGGATGAGCTAGGGGAGTGAGAACAACCCATTTTCTAATGCGCTTTTCCTGAGGCAATTCATATTGCTGATTAATGGTCAGCAGGAATTCAGTGGAGGCTGCATTTATGTGTAGACAGATAAACAAATGTTGGGTTTCAAGCCTGAACCCTAGCCTACTGAAAATATAATGCTCAGAAATTTAAGCCTTAATGAAAGACCATTATGTTTGTATAATTTGTTAAAACGGCTATAAAAATTTACTATACTCTCTAACCCTGAATTTCTCAACTTTAAAAATATTGATATTTGGGACTCGATAATTTTTTGTTTGGGGGTACTGTGCTGGTAATTTTAGAAGTTACTGCAGCTTCCCTCCCTTGGATCACGGTGCCATTTGCCCTGTTACCAGGAAGCAGCTCATGGTTTCAGCCTGTCTGGTGGCGTGCAAGAATGAATTCAGAAAAGGGACAGCATTCACTCCAGACTCAGAAATGGTTTGAATGTGACGAGTGAGTTTATTGAGAAAGTATTTGGGCATAGAATGCCTCAGATTAGCTGGGGCCCTGTAAAACCACCAAGCCAAA
>NW_022103904.1:410990-419938 GCF_000313985.2 Echinops telfairi
GGGCTCCTGGTCAGCGGCAAGTGGAGGGTGGCACAGGTGCACATGCGCCCGCTCCAGGCCCACTAAGGGCCCACATGCTCTTAGCCTCTAGGGCTCTTAGGCTTCTGGCCTCCCAGGATTCCCCCAAGTTCCGCACGTGTGTGTGCTCTTTCCCACGTGGTTGTTCATGCCCAGTTGTGAACCCCAGCGTGGCTTCCACGCGGCCTGGCACATGCACCCTTTTGAGACGGTAACACCTGAAACTGTCTTGTCCTTCACAGAAACCCACTCGGATCACACAGCGTGCTTCTTCGGTGTGAATTCTTTGCGCATGTAGAGCCCACTCCAGAAACCTAACACTGGCGTAGACCTTGGCCGTCCTTTACAAAGGAAAGTGCCTGGGAGGTGACATAGGAAGCTATCATCTGTCCTTTATGTGTTCCTGTGAGGGCTCGGTGGTTCTACCCAGCGGGTGGACTGGGTGGAGCGAAAAAGAATGCCACATGGGCTGCCGGAATCAAAGTGGGTACAAGAGAAAGTGTACCCACTTCGTGCCACATTTACCACGATGGGCAAAGTTCTACCTGCCCTCGGGGCTGGAGCAGGCCGATGTGTAAGTGGTCTCGGTCTTGAAGGACAGCACTATCTTCCAGAGAGAACTGAGTACGATTAAAACAAAGAATCCGGTAGAAATGAGAACGGTTATTAGCACACAGTGGTCCTGTTCTCTCAGTTTAGACTAAGGCCTGGCCACCACCAGGGAGAAGGTAAAACAAAGGGCCCCAGGGATTGAAATCAAGGCAGTCTCCCTAAAATGCGTTGTGCTGCCTTTGCGAGGTGCATGCAAACTGCGGCGGGGGGAGCTTAACTAGGGAGCTGGTCCTTGCACCAGTGAAGTGACAAACAGCACGCGAGTGAAAATTCATCAGCGGTTCCAGAGCAGGGGGACTACTTGAACTCCACATATGCATATTAAACTTCAACGCCAATAGATAAGCAGCGGGGGTGGAGGGGCGAATTCTTTTTAAAAACAGCGCTCTGGGCCCACAGATCCTTCACACTTAGGGGGATGCAACCTAGGTTCCTCTCAAACCTCCCGCAGGACAACCTTGTGAAGGTACTTCTCTGTGCCTCTGCCGATGCAACGGACACCGTCCTGCCCAGCTGCAGGCTGAGTGTGCTCAGCAGAGTGCCTGCACCACACCGTGTGCTTTCTGACTGCTCCCATTAATATTTTGGAAAGTTAGATTGTTATTAACCGGTTGCTGTGGAGTTGACCGCCACTTATGGCAGCCCTACATGTGTCCGAGGAGAGCTGTGCTCTACTGCAGGGTACAAAAGAGGTCCCAGCCTTACATGTAATTGAAGGAAAACATTTACTAAGTCTCAAACAGGAAAAGACAACAACACAGCAACCGGCTGAGAGCGGCCAGTAGCATCCACGGGTTTTCAGAGATTCAGAGGCTTACCAAGGACACAGGAGGGCAGAGGAAACTGTCACAGAAGAATGACTGGCAGGTCAGTGCCTCCCAGTTATAAGTGGGATGAGAGAAGTGGGATAGGGACCACGGCTGGGACACATACATTGTCAGACAGAACATCGATGGTTGGTCTAGGGCCTTCCAACCAAGGCAGCAAGGATGAGCCTGATGACCAGACAGCCGTGCACTCCGATTTCCTGAAGGGCCCGTGGAGGCCAGGTTTTAGGTGTATGTCGCTGCGCCCTGTGCCAGCTACGGGAGCGACAGCAACCCCCTTTCTACTGCACTCTAAGTGAGGCACACTAGCAAAAGAAACTCCATTTTTGTTAACTGCGAAATGACATGCCCATTTCTCCCTCCCACCTCAGAAAGCTGCTTGACCTGCCCGCTCTCCTTCCCCTTATGGGAAAGTCTCTGCCAGTGATGAGCTTTAGAATGTACTCTCATGTGTCCAGGCTCAGGACACTACAATTAGTTTCGACTATTTTTCAATACATCGTGTTTTGATTATCTTTCAATATTGTTCCTTTTGATGTTGTAATCTGAATGGTGTAGTTCATCCCATCATGATAGCCAGAATGTTATAATCAATGTTCGTATTGTTTCTGTTGTGATAATCTTGTTATGGTTACCAGGATGTGCTAATCAATTTTGGTATTGTTTCTTTTATGATAACAAATGTACGTTATAATGCATGCTTGCTCTCCTTGAAGCTACAATTAACCCATTAATTTTAGTTTCTGCCTCTGTTCAGGCTTGCTTCAGTCCTCAACAGTTGATAAATAAGTTTGGGATATGTAAAGATGGACTGAAATGTCCAGTCGAGCCTGCAATCAAAGAATCACTTTTAGATTCTTGCAGTCCGGTTATAACTAGACTCCTAAATGATCAAGACATTATAGTGGCTGTCATTCATTTAACCCACAACACAAGGGCAAAGCTAGCCACACTGCTGGTTAACGGTCAGAAGGAATTCAATGGAGGCTGAGCTCATATGTAGACTTGTACCTACCTGGGCTTCTACAGTGAAACACAGCTTCCCACAAACTCAGTGCTCAAAATGTAAGCTCTAATGGAGAGCCATGGGGTTTTCAATGTCTATTTTTAAAGAATTCAATAGCCAGTTCTTTCTTCCAAGGTGCCTCTGGGTAGACTCAAACTACCAACCATCCAATTAGCAGCTGTGGATTAACTGCCTGGACTCTATCACCCCAGGACTCCAATACTATTATTGCTTATAGTACTTAAATAGTACAGTAAGCCTTCTAAACACCCTCAAACATGCTGCTGTTTGGGGTTTGACTCCACAAAGGCAGAGACATGGGAGAAGGGACAGTGAGCTATGAGCTGGGGAGCACTGTGGAGACCCCCCTGAAGAAATCCAAACTTCGTCAGCAATCTGGTTGTATGTTTATGACCTTGCCTGTCCATGTGAGGTAACAGACTGAGAAGTCCCTGCACTTACTATGCAAGAGTCCTCATGTTGTCATTGTCATTGTTGTCAGGTGCTGCAGAGTCGACTCTGACCCATAGCAACCCCATGTACAACAGCACATGACACTGCCCTGCTACAGGACAGCGATGGAGGATTTCTCAATCTGGGCCAGAGCTGAGCATGATAGAATGGTGGGGGCTGTGCTAAACTGGTTGCACATGCACTTGTCACATGAGTGTGTTAACCCATCTCATTGTTTAAGAGAACCTGGACTTCAAACATGTTGTGGGCCATTTCCCAACTTATTCCCACAGCGCATGACTGATTCACTGGATTCTTACCACCACTCACAAGACGTCTGCCGAGTGCTCTTGTAAGACTCGGATGGGCCTCAGAGGAAGAAACTGCTTCTGCCTTTTCTCTGTACAAATCTATATATTGATTGACTGTACAAATCTATATATTGATTGAAGAGCGGTTACTATGGCCCGATCTATCATCATTGTCCTGCTGCGTTTCATGTTTACGGCCTAGGCTCTTGAAGGGCAGGAATAGGTCCTTCTCCTCACCCTCATAGCCCACCCCTGGCCGAGCCCACGAGAATCAAGCGCCTCAGTGGCTCATACTTTTGTCCCACCCGCTGACATTTCTGCCCACGCCATTCTTTCTCTCGATCCTGCTCATTGCTTCTTAGCAAGTCCTCACACCTCTGACCAGCCAGGCCCACCAGTATACTCCACTCTACCAAGTCACTCACCAAAGCACACTTTGGGTAAGGTCAGGTCACGGCATTGCTCAGAACCACTCAAAGACTCCCTATCGCAAACAGGTCAAAATCTACACTCTTCAGCATATCTGTGAGATACTTGGGCTTTCTGTCAACTTGGCTGGCCCAAGATTCTTAGTGGCTCAGCAGTTGGGACCTGAGAATCCCCCAGGAAATGACCTAAGGGTAATCACTTCCATGATGGGACCTGCTGACAAAGCAGACAAAGCAGTTGTAAGAGGATCAGGGAGGAGTGCAGCCTCCTGTCTCAGGTCACCGCCCTGCTGCAATTGAACGACCATTTCCTCAGGGTAGGGTAAAGTGAGGGTAGCCTGCTCCTGTTTAAGCAGAATCTGGGGAAGGCTGGTCTCTGCTTGTTGGTCTGGATCCAGCATCTGTCTCACTGACCTCTGGTACTTTGGACTTGAGCCAATGGCCCACCATATTGCCTGTCAACCTTCGATTCATTCACTTCTGCTGGCAGGAGCCTAACTGGTTGCCCTTGGACTTGTCCACCTCTGCCTCCACCAGCATGTGAGTCTTCCTGCATCCTGGTTCATCTTCCCGTTTCCTTGTTTGTCAACCCCAGCAGCTACATGAGTCAGGAAAACCTCCACCTTAATATCCGATCCACTGACTTGAACTGGAATGGACTTATCCATTTCTATGGTTGTTTGAGTCACTTGCTTAATATACACTTCTTTATGTCTAAACGCGTCCCTGTTTTTGCTTCTCTAGAGAGCCCAGTCTAATACTATCCATATCTGGGGAATGGTGAGTATGTGTGTGCCTGTAGTCTTGAGGGGAAATGGAGGCCAAGAACATCAGGCAGAGTCTTATGCTGTAAAGAACCTTGAATGCCATGCTCGGGAGTTAGAGCTTAGCTCATAGGCCACAGGGAGCCAGGGAAGGTTTGAAGACTCTTGTCTGTGCTAGATTATGTAAACCTTAATGTTTTAGTTGCTTCCTTCATAGTACTTATCATACTTTATAATTTTTCATGGACTTCTTTGCTTACTTGTTTTCTGTCTCTCTCATTAAATAGCCAAGGACACAGTGGGGCTGTTCAACTCTGTAACACAGGGAGTCACCAGGGGTCAAAATAACTGGACAACAGTGGGTGTAGGTGTTGGTTTTTTGTCCAACTCACCTCTCACCATTCCTGTTTATAGATGGGGTTCTCCCTGGGGACATCCAGATAAACCATAGATGATTGAGAGGTCGTGAAATAGCAGGGTGCAGCAGCAATAACTGGACTTTAATGTTGTGCATCTCATGAACAAAAATACAATGCAGAGCACCCACTGTAGTTACTTAGAAGAAAAAAGACCTTTAAAAGTGCATACCTGCCATAATTAATTGAAAAATCTGATCACTGCTGCTGGGAGCATAAATGCCAAGATTTGATATTCGCCATGGTTCATAAGTGTGAAAGATCAAGAGAATTAACAGCAGTCTTTATTCAAGGAGGCCTTTTTAAAACTGAAATCAATCAAGTTCTTTAGCAGTGTGGACATGCACTGAAATGTAATCAGCGGTCCCTTTGAGTAATGCAGTTTTTATTTTCCAAATTTTCCGTAAGAAGCATGCTTGATTGAAAAAAGCAGACAGTCAAGCCCTAAGAAATGAATTCTAAGAAGCGAATCGGTAGATTATGTGTTATCTGAAATTGTATCACTGATATTTCTCCAAACCTTTAAATATAGTTTGGCCCTTAGAACCTTGCATGTTTAGAGCAGGTAGAGAGTTTACCGAATCGTCTGGGCTAGCTAGAGCTCTCAGGTTTCCAAGGTACATTTTTACTACCCTGTGCGCCTTCTTCACTGCGCGTGATCCAAACTGTCGGTCATGGGGGCACAGGGGAGGAGGGGCTCCAAAACAAGACCGAATGAAGCAATCAGTGTAACAGATGGGTCATTCTTCTAGAAACTGTCCTTGACCCCGATGTGGTCACATGGCTCAAAGGCCAATTTAGATAGGTCCTGCTGAAGGAAAGGCTTGTTCTCTTTATGTTGGTCCTTACATCAAAGGAAGATGCTTGTTTGGGATGGTCATTCAAATCCTGAAGACCAGCTGTGCCAACCTCCCGAACTTTCCAGAGAAGTTGAAAGCCAAGCAATGACAAATTTTGCTGTAATTCTGGATTTATTTTCTATCGCAGAGGAAGAGACTTTTACCAGCTAACTACCCAGGACAAATGCCATCTGTGCCTTTTGTTGAGCCACCCATAAAGAGGACTGCACAGCGCCCTTGATTCTTCCACCTCAGTGATCGTTCTCTGCATAGCGAGGCTGCAGAAATCGCTCCTTACAGTTCACTTAAGCTTCCAACTGTAACTTTAAGTGAAGAACTTCTGCTTCTACCTAAAATCAAGTTGCAGAGACTGGACTTATTTTCCTTTTTGAAATATCCAAAAAAAAAAAAAAGAAAAAGCAAATAAACAGAAGGATTTTTAATTAGTAACTGTAACCATGCTTATTCCATTTATATTCCCCCCAAAATTATCTAAAATACTGGAATGTATGAAGAAGAATGCAGCATTAGGATTAGAGGGAAAGTCATTAGCAACCTACAGTAAGAGTTAACGGCGTTGCTTGCTGAAAGTGAAGAGGACTTGAAGCACTTACTGACGAAGATCAAAGACTACAGCCTTCAGAATGGACCGCACCACAACGTAAAGCAAAACTCAGCACAATGGACGAATAAGCAATCCACGATCAATGGAGAAAAACTGAAAACGTCAAGGATTTCATCTTACTTGTGCCCACAAACATGCCAATGGAAGCGATAGTCATGGAATCAAAGGGCTTACTGCAGCTTCAAAATCTGATGGAAGGAAGACACAGAGGCACATACCACAAAGAACTGATTGACCTACAACCATTTCAAGAGGTAGCATATAATCAAGAACTAATGGTTCTAAAGGAAAAAGTCCAAGCTGCACTAAAAGCATCAGCAAAAGGCTCCAGGAATTGACAGGATACCAATGGAAATATTTTCAACAAGCTGATGAAGCATCGGAAGCACTCACTAATATATGGCAAAAAATTCAGAAGACAGCTACCAACTGGAAGAGATTCATATATGCTCCCATTCCAAAGAAAGGTGACTCACCTGAGTGCGGAACCTATCAAACAAGAGGATTCATATCACAGGCAAGTAAGTTCTTTCTGAGATCATTCAGCAATAGCTGCAGCAGGACACCAACTGGGAGCTTCCAGAAGTTTCAGCCAGATTCAGAGTAGGATGCAACACAAGGGCTATCATTACTGATAACCAACTGGATTTGAGCTGAAAGCAGAGGATACCCCAACAATGTTTACTTGTGTTTTACTGATTATGCCAAAGCATTGGACTATGTGCATAACACCAGGAAGAACGGGAATTCCAGACCACTTTGTTGTGGCCATGTGGAAAATGTACATGAACTGAGAGGCAGTAGTATGAACAGAACAAGGGAACACTGCATGGTTTAAAATCAGGAACGGTGTGTACCAGGGTGGTGTCTTTTCACCACTTATTCACTCTGTATGTTGGGCAAATAACCTGAGAAGGTAGACTATGTGAAGAAGAATGTGGCATCAGGGATCAGAAGAAGGCTTATTAAAAAATGGAATATGCCGATGATAAACCTCGAGGCTATGAAGCACTTACTGATAAAGATAAAAGACTATAACGTCCGGTGTGGATTACATCTCAACATAAAGAAATTCTCACAACTAGATCAGTAGACAACATCGTCCTAAATGGATGGAAGGTTGAAGTTGTCAAGCATTTCATTTTGCTTGGAGCCACAGACAGTGCTCATGGGAGCAGCAGTCAAGAAATGCAATGAGACATCGCACTGGGCACGTCTGGTGCACAGACCTCGTCAGTGTTGAAGAGCAACCATGTCACTCTGAGAACCGAGGTGCACTTGAGCCAAGCAACGGTATCTTTCACTTGCCTCGAGTGCGTGTGAAAGTCGGACACAAATAAGGACAACTGTAGAGGAACTGATGCATTTTAATTACGGTACTGATGAAGAATTTTGAAAGTACAATGAATTTCCAGAAGAACAAACCAATCTTTCTTGGAAATACAGCCAGAATTCTCCATAGAATCAAGGACGGAGAGACTATTCCTCACGTACTTTGGGCATGTTATCTGGGGAGTCTAGTTCCTAGAAAAGAGCATCACGCTTGGTAAATTGGAGGGTCAGAGAAAAAGAAGAAAACTTTCCACGAGGATTGATACCTGGATGCCACATGGGCTCAAACACAGCAACAATTGTGCAGGCGGCACAGACTAGACAATGCTTCATTATGTTGCATCCAGAACACCTAGGAATCAGAAGTAGACAGCACCTAACCACAGCACCACCAACACAATTTCAGGCAGCACCAAGATGAGCGACAAATTATACGAGCCCAATAATTGCCCCAGATTACTGGACCCAGGGAAAGTCACTCTGAGTGGAGGAAATATGGTTCAGAGTCTGGGGAAAGCAAGACCTCCAGAGTTTTCTGAGCCCAGGACCAAAGAGAAAAGAGATTCACAGAAAGAAATGTGTAGAGGGACCTTCTTGAGTAGTTAGCAGAGTAGCGAACCGTGCACTTATGTGCTTAAAGAAAACTATCCAAGGTGGAGGGATTACCAGACAACAGTGCTCCTGTTTGCTGTGAATCGTGCGTGCTTCTACCAGTCATACTGAAAAAACATGTGATTCACAGCATACTGGATAGAGTACTCAGGAGTAACAGAGAATATTGGAGAATAAATAGCTCTAGATTGTATAGTGCTCAGACCTACCTAAAATAAAAAGATCATCAAGGCAAAATTCAAAAGGATCAAAACATTTTGATTTCCCTCCCATAATAAAGTAGAAGAGTACTCACAGAAATGCAAAAATATTTTTAAAAAATAAATGCGAAAAATCATCAATGCTAGCCCAAACCACTGCCATCAAGTCAATTCTGACTCACTGCAACCTGATAGGACAGAGTAGAACTGCCTCTTTGGGGTTCCGAGCCTATACATCTTTACAAGAGAAAGTAACCTCATCTATCTCCCTGGGAGCGGCTGTTAGGTTTAAACTGCTGACCTCACAGCACACCAAGCTCCTTGATAAACACCAACCATCAAACAGGGTAAAACTTCAAGTGGTTTCCAACAATGTCCGGCATGCAATCAAAGATAATCCTCTGTGCAAAGAAGCAGAAATGCATGGCCTATAACGAGGAGAATTGTAAATCAATAGAAACCTACCTAGAACTTACACAGATGGAGGAATAAGCAGAGGGACATT
>NW_022103904.1:420038-423388 GCF_000313985.2 Echinops telfairi
GGACCTTCTTGAGTAGTTAGCAGAGTAGCGAACCGTGCACTTATGTGCTTAAAGAAAACTATCCAAGGGCAGAGGGAGTACCAGACAACAGTGCTCCCGTTTGCTGTGAATCGTGCCTGCTTCTACCAGTCATACTGAAAGAACGTGATTCACAGCATACTGGGCACTCAGGAGTAACAGAGAATATTGGAGAATAAATAGCTCCAGATTGTATAGTGCTCAGACCTACCTAAAATAAAAAGATCATCAAGGCCAAATTCAAAAGGATCAAAACATTTTGATTTCCCTCCCATAATAAAGTAGAAGAGTACTCACAGAAATGCAAAAATATTTTTAAAAAATAAATGTGAAAAATCATCAATGCTAGCCCAAACCACTGCCATCAAGTCAATTCTGACTCACTGCAACCTGATAGGACAGAGTAGAACTGCCTCTTTGGGGTTCCGAGCCTATACATCTTTACAAGAGAAAGTAACCTCATCTATCTCCCTGGGAGCGGCTGTTAGGTTTAAACTGCTGACCTCACAGCACACCAAGCTCCTTGATAAACACCAACCATCAAACAGGGTAAAACTTCAAGTGGTTTCCAACAATGTCCGGCATGCAATCAAAGATAATCCTCTGTGCAAAGAAGCAGAAATGCATGGCCTATAACGAGGAGAATTGTAAATCAATAGAAACCTACCTAGAACTTACACAGATGGAGGAATAAGCAGAGGGACATTACAGCACTTAATATAACTGTATTCCATATGTTCAAAAGTTAAATAGAGACATAAAGATACACCAAAGATCCAAATGGAACTTTAGGAATAAAAACTATAATGTCTAAGATGAAAAACATACTAGAGAGCATTCACAGCAGATTGGACATCCAGAGGGGAAAAAAATAGTGAACTTGAAAGAATAACAACGGAAACTGTGCAAAATGAAACATGCAGAGAGAAGACTCTATCCGCCAAAGTAGAAGAGCCTCAGTGTGCCGCGGAACAGTTATTCTTTTAAGTAGCCAGATAAACCTGTGAGAGCTTGTAATTGGAGACACCAAAGGAAATCAGAGGGGAGCGTGAACAGAAAATAATGACTGAAAAATACATAAATCTGGTGAAACTATAAACCCACAATGATTGAAAAATATATAAATTTGGTGAAAACTATAAACCCACAAATAAAAGTTCTAAGAGTTGGACATTGAACAAGAAGACAGAAGAAGAAAGGAAGCACTTGAATGCCGGTGCGGCAAAGAATATTGAAAGTACCATGGACTGCCAAAAGAACAAACAGATCTGTCCTGGAAGAAAAATGGCCACTTAGAAAGCTTTTTAGGGGTAAGGATTGTATATTAGGCCAGGTTGACTAGAGAAACAAATTCAGAGACACTCATATGTATAAGAAGGAGCTTTATATCAAAAAGTAATCGTATATCAAGAAAACATCCTAGCCCAGTCCAACTCAAGTCCATAAGTCTGATATTAGCCTGTAAGTCCAATACTAGTCCATAAATCTCTCTTCAGATTCATGCAGCCACATGCGATGATGCAGAATGCAGGAAGATCAAAGGATGGTGGATCCAGGGCTGGCACAGGGCTCCGCCGCATGGCTAGCTCAGGTCACAGTGTGGCTCCACATGGCTTGTCAACAAGAAGGTGAAGCAGAGAGAGAAAGTGTGTGTGGCCGGCCTCCAGGAAAAAAAGGGGATGTTCACAGAATCCTCCTGAGAAGGTCACACCCACGAGGAGGCATCATCAGCCTGGACAGGCTAGACTCCACCTCCACACCTAGTTACCAAGTTGACATGAAATGCTGTCACTGCCACAGATGCTGAGATTTGACCGCACGTGTTTTGGATATGTTTTTAAGAGCAGTCTCTGGAGATGCATAGCATGCTTGGCAATGTATCGGGATAGCAAAACAGAGGAAGGCCCTCAAGTGGCCGCAACAATGGCTCAAACATAAGAACAATTACGAGATGGCAAAGGACCAGGTGTTTTGTTCTGCTGAACTTGGATTGTTAGTCTAACCAACTTGACAGCACCTAGCAACAACAACAACAACAACAACAACAGAGAAAACGAACTCATCAAAACCCAAGGATAGATAACATAAAGAAAGCTCCATCAAAGTACACCCTAAGTAAATTCCCTAAAGCCAATTAAATTGGGGGAAAATCTTAACAGTAGCCAGAGAATAAATGTGTATTACAGACAAAGGAATAAGATAAGCATGAGAGCAGACTTGCTGGTAACAGTGGAAGCATTAAAGAACTGGAAAACAAAACAAAACTACCCCATGTAATTATATACCCAGCAAAAGTATCTTTCAAAACAAGGGCAAAAGGAAGCTATTCTCAAATATACAAAAGCTAAAAAATTCACACCAAAAGAAATGCCAAAGGAAGGGAAGTCCTTCAGATAGAATGAAAATAATCCAGCAATCTAGGTCTACACAAAAGAGCAAGCAGCCCCAAAGATGGTGATGTCATGGGTACATGTGCAAGATTCTTGTCTTGAGCTTCAAGTTCTTTTTTCTTCACGGGGTCTTGCGTGGCCTCCACTTCCTCACTAAGTCCCTTATCCAGTTAGAGATTAGTCAAACTATCTTTACTCATTTCTTCTTCCAATTTCACATCCGCATCCCCATTGGTATTTTTTCTCAAAAGCCTCACTTTCCGTATCTCAGTGTCTGTGCTGCTCTTCTTCAAACTCCCACACTTCTGCTCGCTTAACCGGTGTCACTAGATGCCGATTCGGCATTGTTATTGCCAACAAAGCCATCATTCATTTGAACAACCCCTGCCTCACTTTGACCGGTTAGTCTTTGACTGCTTAGACTTGAAGTGCATCCTGTCCTGGATAGTGGCAGTGAGTACTCACGTATTTAAGATTTTGAGAAGCTCATCACCAGGGTGATCTGTTTAATGTTATTTAACCCAGCACTTGCCCAACATAATGTGAAAATCATTGAACCTCCTTCCGTTCCCTATCTTGACAGGAGAGAAAGCAAAAGTCCTGAGAAGGAAAGCAATTTGCCTGAGGATATTAGTGGCAGAGGAAAGACTCATGTTTCAGTCCTCGAATAAGCTGCGTCTTTCCTCAACATTCACCCAGAAAACTCACCTGGGCTTTTGAACCAAGAGTGGGAGCTCATTGTGGAAGTGCCTTCTGAGGAACAGGCGTGTATTCTCAGCACAGAGTCATTCTGCTTAGAGTTGGCAGCCACTTCTCTGCCATCATTTAGTCATGTCTCTGTTCAGCTCAGAAGGCAGCCTTTGGATCTGCCCGGAATGACAGACCCTCTCCCACCCACGCAGGTCCCCCCCATTTCACTCAGTCACCTCGCCCCCCCCCCAC
>NW_022103904.1:423573-443912 GCF_000313985.2 Echinops telfairi
CAGAGAAGAAGAGCAAGGCGTGATTGCCGGAGGGGTGGGCAGGCACCTGGGAAGAACAGCACAGAGGGAAACCTCAGAGGTCTTCAACATTAATAATGGTTAGTCGTAAGATCCACCAAGTCCTGATGTGCTCCTCTGTGTCTGGCTGAGATTAAGGAAAAGAGGAGGGGGGGGGCTGGCATTATTTAAGTCTGCCTGCAACTTACGCTTGATCAGAGAATTCATCTTAAAAGACTTCTGTTCCTCTGGTTGGGAGGGAAAAACCTAACTGACACATTTGATGACAGCCATGATGCTCCCTGGGAGTGGACAGCCTGGATGAGGCGATGCTTGGACAAAGAGGAGATCAGCCACTCTGCATACTGAGCATGGGGAAGTTAACAGCCGGCCAGCAGTGGCTCTCCCAGTGGCTGGACGGTTGTGGACAGAAAAGAATGACAAGCTGGACCAGGGACAGAGCCCAGCAGCATGGCGCTGGCCAAGGCAGGAAGCTCCACCAGTGAAAAACTGCCCACAGTAGAGATGGTCATTGATGGCCATTCCAGGACAGGCCTTTTTTTGCTTCCCCACAGGGAGAAATACACGGCAATCTCTTTCCATTCATATTTCAGCACCCGAAACCGTTGTTATCGGTCAGGAGCGACCCAATCACAACAGGCAGGGTAGGGCACATCCTAAACCTCAGTGGAAGGTTGTTATATGCTGTGACCTTGTGCTCTGTTTGGGGGTGCTGGTGTGACCAAAAGACAAAAGGCCAAAGAAGATCAAAGAGTGGTCCATAGGACAAGGTCCCTAGACCAATTTATCTTTATTAACCAAAACTAAATTTAATGGTATGCTGTCAATACTGATTCATAGCAACCCTGAAGTACAGGGGAGAATTGCCCCTGTCAATTCCAGAGACTGTAACTGTTTACAGGAATAGAAAACCCCATCTTTCTCCTGTGGAACTGTTAGTAGTTTTGAGCTGCCAACCTTGCGGATGGCAGCCCAAGGCATAACCATTATGCCACCAGGGGTCCTGTCTTTATATTTTATATTAAGTAGAATATTAAGCACTGAGAACTGATAGTAACTTGGTTATAAGAATATAGTCTCGATACCGCCACGAGTACTGCATGTTCAATGATGACATCCAAGAGATGCATGTCTAAAGTGATCCATCGAGAACTCACGAGGATAGCTGCCAAGCAGAACTGGAGCGGCAGGAGCCCTTCCTTTCCACCCTCTAATCAGCACAGGTGTGACCACAGGTGTGGCCTTTAGGTGTGAGCCCACCGTGACCACCAGTACAGAGGTGGGGCTGCCTGATTCTCCTTCTAGGAAAGACATGCTACCCCCAGTCCTGGAGGCCTGCCAGCTGCTTCAGAGAGCCCCCTGGCCCACAGTCTTGCTCTTCCAAGGTACCCAGCACTGATGGAGTATGAAGGCCCAGCCCTTCCCACCTATTGAAAAACAACTCTGATAGGGCATTTTCACCCCAGAGCTTCCCTCAGGAGTGGCCGGGCTTTGGGGGCTGCCTGGCAGCTCATCTTCTCCCTCTGCCCAAGCCTGCTTCAGTGTCAACCCTTCTCTAAAAACGCTTCTTAGATGGTTCCTGACCACTTGGGCAGCGCTCAGAATCTGCTTCCCGGGCGCCCACACTGTGACACATGACAACCGTGTAGGCACAGACAGGCCTTTCGGCGGAAGGAGTCCCTTTCACCCACTTTTCACTGGTGCCTTACAACGATCGCCCTTTATCCCCCCCTCCGTCAGGAGATGGACATTGCTGTCCCCTTGTCACTGAGGAGGACGCTGGGGTGCAAGAGGCTAATAATTGGCTTCAGGTCACATAGCCAGACAGGCACAAAGCTGGCACTAGAACCCAGGGGTTTGAACCTGGAATTCTCCGCTCTTGCCATAACCCCCAGGCTGCCAGATCACTCTCGTGTATGTAAGGCAGTGGCAGGTCTTCTTGGTAAGGACTAAACTTCAAACCCCACCAAAGTGTGGGTGTGACCACCGCCATTCCCCCACCCCAAAGATAAGGTCCTGGCAGGGAAGGGACTTACCAATGGTTACTCGCTGGCGAGTGGTGGATCCAGGTGCAGGATCCGGTAGTTTATTCTCCTTGCTAAGGGAGCAATTAGAAGACAGGTGGGGTGTTGGGGAACTTCGGGTCGGTGGACTTGGAAGAGTAACCCCTGCTGGAGTTGTCCTTGACCGCCAAGTACAAAAGAAGAGACATGAAACCTAAAACCGCATGGGGTTGTGGTCGCACCACGTGAACACGGTGCCACTGATGGCTGTGGGTGGAGGGGGTTGACGTGGCCAACGTTTTGCTGCGTATACATTTCTCACGGTCAAACTTTCCGTAATTGCGGTCAATAAGAGGGAAGGGGCCCCGGCACACGGAGAACTGGGAAAGGCTGAGAGCGAAGCAGGACAAGAGGAGGGAGGTGAAATTACATTCCTTGCTGCTGTCGAAGCAATCCTAACTCAACAAAAACTCCATGGGGCAGCGTGGACCTGCCCCATGGGGGTCTCCTAAGCTATGAATGCAGGCAGGATCAGACCTCCAAGGAGCGGCTGATGGGCTCAAACCACGGACTTTCCCATGAGCAGCCAAGCACTTAATCACTCTCACGCCAGGGCTGTACTTCACAAAAGAAACTGCCAACCGGAACCACAACATTTGAGAGCCAGAGCCAGGCCACCCAGCAGGCGTCTGAAGGCTCTCCGAATCTCTGGCCCCTGCACATGGCTGCGCCCAGCCCCAGACAGCACCACAGCGGTGAGACTGGGCCACCTGCCTGCTGTGAACGGCCCTGTCCACAGTGCTGCCTCCCCGTGCTGAGTGGAACAAGGAAAATGGAACTCAGGCTTCAGGGTCCCCACCGGACTGAGCTCCCCAGGGGCAGAGCTGTGGCCTGGTGCTGAGCAGGGATTCAGAGCTCAGGGTTTGAACAGTGTCCTGGCCAGTTACTTCATCTGAATCCCTGTACTAACGACTCTCCTACCCCGACGACTGGCTGTGAGGCTGGCCCCAGAGCCCCAACATTTGAAGAAAAGGAAGCTCCCCACGTCATGTCCTGCCCCACCACCAGCTCAGATTCACGGAGCACCCAGGCCCAGGCTGGTCCATGCACAGTGAGCAGGGCTGCCGATGATGCTCTGACTCATTGCTGGCAGCCTCTTCAGGAATTTTGGGAAAGTTGGTGCACATCATAAGGTGACCAGACGTCCCACTTTTGGCAGGTCAGTCCCGATTTTTAACAATTTCCCCCCCACGTCCTGCGGTGTTTTAAAAAATGTCCCGATTTTTGGAAAGAATGCATGACAAGCTAGGGTTTATGGTTTTTGGCTGCCATGTGGCTATTTCGCCAGGATAGAGTTTTATCAATGGGGTCCCACTTTACCAATGTTAAAATCTGGTCACCTTAATGTAACATTTGCTGTTTCAGCTGGGACCAGGGAAGCGTCTCTGCTTGTAGGGGAAAGAGAGGCCTGGCAGTGGGAAGGCAATGGTCATGCTGAGGGACCTCCGGCAGGAGAGCTGCACGTGAGAAACCAGACCCAGGACGCTGCTGGCCTAGTGACGCCGGGCCCCTGGCTTCCTCGCAAAAGCTGCCCTCCAGGTGGCTGGAAGCCTAGCTGGCTAGGCAGCCCCAGAACCTCCACCCACCTGCCCCCCCTACCCCCCAGCTTCACTGAACCTGCACCGCCCCCAGTCCTGCCACATCCTGGGAGTCGGCAGGCTCTATGAGGCCAGCATCACTCCCTGGCGCTTTGGTTCCTTTTGATTAGTGCTTACCTGTCAAGCGTTGGCAGAGAGCTCTGGTGACAGTGTTGGGTAAGTGTTAAACTGTGACCCATGCAGTTGGTGGGTCTAACCCACCAGCCTCCATTAGGGGGGAAGAGAAGACCATCTCCTCACCTAAAGATTTACAGCCTCAGCAGAAAGCTCCATCTTTTTTCTTTGGAGGGGTTGATAGTTTTGAATTGCTGACCTTGAAAACAAGCTGAATCAGCTGACTTGAATCAGCTCAGTGAGTAACCCACTCCACCGCCAGGATTCCTCCAAGATCCTTAATAGGACTGTTTTAGTGTACTGAAATTTTATATTAGGGAAGGCTTTCTCTTACTATCTTACTTTTACCAACTGTAGAGCTTTTTGAAATTTGAAAATGAAAGAAAAGGCAGGAAAAATTATAATAATTAATGAACACTGATCACAAAATTCACACTACCCAGTCACCCACTCAGAACTGCAAATGTACAACTGTCTCTCTTCTCATGGTTTGAACTGAACAGGCTGTAATGCACACTGAAACCTATCAAGTTCAATTACTTATCAAATTTTAAAAGTGATAAAATAATTGTAAGTCTCCAAAAGTGATGATGGGAATCGCAGTAAGAGCCTCGGGAATATTGAACGCAATGCAGTTTTGCTATTGTTTGTTTGGCTTCTTTTTTTTATTAGTATTATTTAAATAAAACTGGTTTTAGTGGTTAGTTTAATAAACTGCTTAAGTATTAAAAAAAAGAGTATAGTCTCATTTGAACCACATATGAAGATGATTATCATTCCTATTATACAATATGGGAACG
Source organism: Echinops telfairi (assembly GCF_000313985.2). Classification (NCBI taxonomy): domain Eukaryota; kingdom Metazoa; phylum Chordata; class Mammalia; order Afrosoricida; family Tenrecidae; genus Echinops; species Echinops telfairi. Next base: position 428,167 of record NW_022103904.1, read on the forward strand.
GGGATTTTCAAAGGTTAATGAGCCACTTAAGACCACCTCACCTTTACCAGATAGTGCTGACCCTCGTCAGCACACGTGTTCTTACTGAATCATTCTGCTTTCAAGGTCTCCCTGAACTGAATCAGCAAGAATTTGCTGGTAAACAGTGAAAGATACTTATTTAACAGTGCTTGCCTAGTGCCTGGCATACAACAAGTATTGGGCTGCTAACCTTAAGGTCGGCAGTTCAAACCCACCAACTACTCGGAGAGAGAAAGACAAAGCTGTTTGCTCCCATAAAGATTTATTCTCACAAACAGAATTGGAATAAACTCGATGGCAGTGGTGTGGTTTGGGTGGTTAATTTGCAAGAAGAAAATGAAATAAGATCCTACACATCTTATTTTTGAGAATATTCCCCAGATAGCTCAAAGCAGGGCATCAATTTGTTTTCGATCAAGAGCTTGAATATGATATTCTATATGCGAGCCTGATCTGGTTCAACTGAACATGTACTGAGAATCTACTGTATGCCAGGAGGAGGTAGCCAGGCCGACAGCCAGGTAAACAGGTGACTATCACCTGTGTGGCAAAGGCAGGGACTGAGGGAAGCACAAGGGGGGCTAGCCAACTGAGGACTTCGGAAAGTGGGAGTAGAGGGTGGGGAGGGGTAAGGACTAGCATCTGAAAAGGTAACACCTGGCACCCAATGAATGAGTGGGAGGTGGCCAGGCCCCAGGTCCTCATCAAAGGCCAAGGTTAAAGCAGGAAGCCATGGAAACCAGTGATGCTTCTTCTCATTCATTTGGCCTTGGGCCAGGTCTCTGCTTGGACAGGAGAGAAACACAGAAACCCTTCTCCTGTGGCTCCAGGCTGGTCTTTCTCAGCAGGAGTCTCTCGAACGGTTGACTGTTAACTACCAAGTTAAGAGTCCTCTGCTCTGGCCAGCTCTGGGCAGCCAGACTGTCTGGACCCAAGCTGTCCATTATGATCATCACTGGCCACACAGGGCTACTGAAATTTAATGTTCAATTCCCCAGTCGCACGAGCCACATTCTAAATGGTTGAGCAACACGTGGCTGGAAGCCACCCTATTGGACTCACTGCTAACTCATAGGGATGCCCTGTGGGTTTCCAAGATTATAACTGTTTACCGGAGTAGGAAACCCAGTCTTTCTCCTGAGGAGCTGCTGGTGGTTTTGAACTGCCGACCATGCAGATCGCAGCCCAGGATTTAATCACTATGCCACCAGGGCTCCATTCTATATTGGACTCATAAGATATTTCCTTCATTGTAGAAGATTCAATTGGATGTGAGGGACCAGCCTAAAAATGAATGGGTCCTAAGGAGCAGTTGTAATATATATATATATAGTGTGTGTGTGTATGTATATGTATGTATGTATGCGTATGTGTGTATATGTATGTGTGTATATATGTACATAGAGAGCGCGCAAATATATTTAACAGTGCGTTTAAATAGTCTCATTAGTCACATGTGTAACAAGGTGGTAGTATCTTAACCATCGAGGTCCCTGAGCTCATTGGAGGAGAAACCGCATACCAGCATTGGGGGCAGGCAGAGGGAAATTGACTGCTCCTTCTGCAGGGAGAATACAAGAAATATGTCTGCCCCTGTAGATCAAGGCATCCAGCCAGGGAGTAATCGGCAATGTGCCTATAAGAGGTATTATTAAGGTAGCACTATGATGGGCGGACATTGTGGGGATGATTTTTAGAAAGAATGTGACTACGACTCAACCCCAACTTACAAATGTGAAGGCCTCCTTTCACACTTTTTTCCCCATTTCATTTCATCCCAGGCTTTTTTTTCCAGCCTTCTTAACTATGAGCACAGTTTGTCTGCGTACACTCTCTTCCCAGTCCTCAGTTTCCCACATGGACAGGACCCTTCTAGGGTCTCTACCTTCCAAGAGTGGCATGGAGCATTGTGCTGGGCGCAGGTCACATCCCTCCCAATAACCCAGCGAAATCAGAAGCACTGATTTCAAATATTCTGATGAGGAGGAAGAGTCATCTATAAGGAATTCAGGTGATAAATGGTGAAACTAGAACCAGAAGCCCAGAGTTCCCGGCCCCAAAGACCTATTCATTCATTCAAACTAACTTTCTAACGTTAATGTTTCAGAGGCATTTGCTCTGCTTTTCTAGAAAGCATCGCAATGCGTTATAAAGAGTTGCTCTTCCAGCGGTGGGCTAACAGACATCCAATGGCCTTTGGATGGGCCCCAAACCAAAAAACAAACCCACTGCTATCAAGGTGATTCTGACGCACGGCAACCCTATGCAGGGTTTCCAAAAGCCTTTTCTGTTTCCCGATGAGTGCTTGGGGGATTTGAACCAATGACTTTGTGCTTAGCAGCTCAATGCCGAACACACAGAACTCTCAGGGCTTTTTCCCTGAGCAACAGGAATATTTCTTGGTCACAACCTTGGCATCTCAAACGTGCAATGGCCCCCTGTGGACACCACAGAGACAGCCTCCCAGCCCTCTTCTTTGGGCCAAGGAACAAGAGCCAGAGCAGTTACTGAAAGTGTCCCCTGCCCAGACAGAAGGCAGGGGGCGACCTGCCAGTTCTTTCCCACCACCGGTAAGACCCCAAGGCCACGAGAAAATAGCAGGCAACTGGAGGCCTTGTGGAAGGAGAAATCAGTAACGGAGTCAGTGGTTTTTGCAAAAAGAATAAAAATACTTTGCACACAGACCACGAGTGATCAAGCCTCTCATCCGGGAAATTGATTCTGAGCAGGGATCTTTGTTCCGTTTGATCCTTTTGGTTCCCACAGGGAGCACATGGTGATGACAAAAGTGCTGTGTGTAGAGTATACAGGGAACCGCAATCTTTATTTGCACAAACGCAAAATGACTACGTAGTCATCTGGAACTGGGAGTGAATTCAGTATGAGTCGTAAAAAGCAACAGCCAGGGACATGGAGCGTTTAGCTTGACACTCCTGACGTGCTCGTGTGTTCAAGCACACCCAGAGAAGGCCGGAACTGTTCTCTTACTCTGGGACGGGCTGCAGGCCTCCATCTGGGGGGGTGCTGGCGGAGGATGTCCGTAACATGTCAGCCCGTCCTCCACACCACCAAGGACACCACCAAGGACAACTAGCCCTGAGGAGACTGGCCACACAACTTTCAAGGAGCCCTGGTGGCCCCCGTGGTTACAGCTGCTATCCAGAGGCTAACAGTTCAAACCCACCAGCCACTTGGTAGGAGAAAGATGCAGCAGTCTGCTTCTATAAAGATTTATAGCCTTAGAAACCTGACAGGGCATTTCCACACTGTCCTGTTGGATCGATGAGTTGGAATTAATGGCAATGGGGTATAACCTTTCCAAAGGATGCATGCAACTTATGAACGGCCACAGGAAAGTGAAATTTATTTCCTAACCCTGCTTTGTTGTTGTCAGCTTCTGTGATTCTGGCCCCTAACGCATGGTCAACCCACGTACAGAGAATGAAATGCTGCCCAGCCCTGGCCCATCTCCATGAGGGGTTGCAGACTGGCCCATCGTAATCCATGGGTGTTGCTCACTGGCCAATTATGAGAAGTAGCAGACTTTGACTTTCTTCCTACCCACAAAAGTCCACTGCCATTGAGCAGATTCTGACTCACAGAGACCCTGTAGGACACAATACAACTACCCTGTTCCCAAGGCTGTAAACTGTCACATCTTTCTCCCAGACTGTGGTGGGTGGATGTGAACAGGTGACCTTTCAGTTAGCTATCACTTTAACCCACTGTGCCACTAACTAGGACTCTGCTTTCTTCCTAGTTCATCTTACTCTGGAAGCGCCACTGAAATTTCTTCAGCATTAAACATGAAAGACACCAGTGAGATTTAGATGGTGGTCACACCTGAGTGTAGCCTTCATTTTACCCAGGAGGGTTTGAGAACATACTAGCATAAAGCAAGGTATCAGAACCTGGATTCCAAGCGAATTTAGGAGACTGGAAAGCTCCTGTTCTTTCTACCATACTGTAATGGACGGCATGCCTGGGGCTTGGAGCCAGGAACCAAGCTTCTTGTTTCAACTCTGTGACTAGATGCTAGGGTGAGCTAGAGCAAACCACTGCCCTTCCCAGAACGCCAGTGTCTTCACTTGCATAGATTTCTATTTTAATCTTGTCTGCAAGGTTTTCTTCTAGTTGTCTCTGGTCAATGTAGTCGTGGCTGGCCTTTTGAACCAGACATCTGCTCTCTTCATTTACTGACCCCCCTCACATTGAATAGGGGGTCCATCCCCTGCCAAGAACCTATGGAAATATTACTTAAAATTAAAGTAGGAGAAATTAAGGACCCCCTTTCAAATTCCTGCCACCTGTTGCGGCTTCTCACTTTTACAGGCATTGGATAGTTATCTATTTGTTTATCTTTTCAATGTTGCAGCGATGCTGGAGCATATTTATAAAGCACGGGTAAGCTGTAAATGAATTTGATAAAATCTACACACCCATGGCCCAATGACAAGCAAAAATAGAACCTTGACTTTGAGGGTTCCTGTTTCCCTCCCCCAATTCAATCTGTTCAGAAACGTTCTTCTAATTTGGTATTTATCATTTTCCTTCATATACATATATGTGTATAGATGTGTATATATGTGTGTAGTCTCATATTACATGTTTTTGAATGTTTAAGCTGAAATATTCACTGAAATGCGGGTGTATGAGCCCAGCTACCACTACCAATCATTCTGACCAGGGACACAATCGATAGTTGCAGACAGAAGGGGAGAGAAATGAGAAATGAAGCTCAAATAAGATTATTCTTCACCTGTAAAATTTTTAGATTCAGCTTGTGGCATTCTTTAAGAATGTTAATATTCTTATTGGGATATTGATTCAAACCCTAGATTAATTGGGGTAAAAGTGATACTTTTAAATCTTCTGTTGAAGCTGTTCCCTGTACTTGTTTGTATCTTTGTTCGTGAGTATAATAGACCTCTAACTCTCCTTTACTGACTCTTTACTGTTTAGTGTGGGGGGTACTGGCATAAAAATATTAACAAAAAAAACCCTTAAAATAATCAGTATCTTGAATGTTTAGTTGAACAAACTTATAAAACTATAAGTTGTGGAGGAAGTTGTGTGTGTAATGTTTCTTTAAATTATTAATTCAAGTTCTTTACTGGAGATAAGACTGTTCTTAATTTTAATTTCTTCTTGGATCGATTCTTTTAAACTACATTTTTTTAGAAATCAGCCATTTCGTCTGGTGTGCAAATGTATTGGCAAAGTTGATTCCAATATTCTGACATTTACTTGCTACAATTTATGTAATTTGCCCTTCCTGATTTTATAGGTTCAGTAAAAATTATTTAGTCTTTTGGCTTTGTTGATTTCTCTTATTGCATATTTGTTTTCTATTTCATCATTATGTATTATTTCCATCAACGTTGGAGTGGTGTCAATTTATCTGCTGCTCATGTTTACCTACTGTATGCATTTTAGGCTGCTTTAATGACACCCCTTGATGTATCTGTCTAACATTGTTCAATTTTTTCCTTTAATTCTCATTAATTTTTGATGCTTGAATTATTTAAAGTTTTTTTTAACAATTTATGACTAAGATGCTTTTTTTGTTTAAACTAAGAATTGGCCCTATCATTGCTTGATTCAACAAAGATTAAGAATCCATATAATCTATATATACTGTTTTTAGTATTACATCATTGAAAGTAGACCAAAATTCCTATCTTCATGGATTTCGTGTTTTACTGTAAATTCATGCTTGAAAATATAGACTGTATTTGTTGTGATATAAATGGGCAAGATCAACTGCACCATTTTATAAATAGTTAAACCCTTCAATAAACTGGTAGACCTTGAGTAAGCTAACACCTGGTAACCTCTCGATCCAGAAAAAAGAAATTCCAGGATTTTTATCATTCAAAATAGTGGGCTGGCTCAAGGGGAGGGATATTCTACCCATTACATTCTTATCAGGTTGGCAGGGTACCGGGGTTGGGGGAGACAGCACAGCTACAGGTACTAATTCAAGGTCTTACAAGATAGTGTGCAGTTCTTGCTAATTAATTGGGGAGGCAGAGTTCAGAGACGTCAAGGTCTTGTCTGGAGAGCTGGACAGGGAGGAGGTGAACGGGGGCTAACTTCTATCAGGGGTTAAAGGCATTTGGAAACAAAATGGAGTTCAAGTGAAACTAGGTGACTACAGTTGTGTGCAGTGTTCTATATATGGCCACTAAGATTGCTTTTTGATTATTATTCAAATCACATATAGCAGCGGTTCTCAACCTGTGGCTCGCGACCCCTTTGGGGGTCAAATGGCCCTTTCACAGGGGTCACCCGATTCATAACAGTAGCAAAATTACTTATGAAAATAATTTTATGGTTGGGGTCACAACATCAACTGTATTAAAGGGTTGTGGCATTAGGAAGGTTGAGAACTAATGACATATGGCCTTAGTTTCTTATTTTTGTCTGCTTATTATATCAACTTCTGAGAGAGATGTTAAAATTTCCCATTGTGCTGGTAGGTAAATCTCGCTCTCATTTCTAATTACCACCCTACGGAGCATATCCTTTGAAGAAGAAGAAAACTGAGAATTAAGAAACACAATCCATTTCACAGTTTTACAGTTTGGATCCAAGATTCCAATGCAGTTGCTTCCATGATGGCAACATTAATGGTATGACTGCTGTCGCTGATTCTGTCTAGCCTTGCCATCTAATAGCGGCATCTCCCCCATTCTAAGCCCTTCCTCCCAGATTTGAGCCTAGAATTCGGGTGGGATTACCAATCCAAAGCCCCAGCCTCCTGGCCATTAGTGTCCTGTTCTGTGGTCGTTACACTATTTCATGCCAACTTGCGAGTCTAGCAATGGAGGTTAGCCTCTCAAGCAGGTCACAGACCGATGACTTATTTGGAGGTGCAACTGAGACAGACAGCTCTCTGCAGTCCAGCCTCTCTGCCTTGACGTTGCTGAGAGCGGCCAGATCCCTGCAATGTCCCCACTGCCACTGGATCCACACGGCTTTGCAACAGCCACCAGCCTGTGAGCTTCCTGCCTTCTGCATTATTGCATGTAGCGGTGTGAGTCTGAGGGACTTAGGGACTAAGATTGGATGTCTGGACTTGGGTTGGACTGGGCTGGGCTGGTTTCCTGATATACAATTACTCTTGGATATAAAGCTCCTTCTTATACATATGAGTGTCTCTGAATTTCTATAGTCAACCCAGACTAACACAAGTTCTCTGGGCCACATAAACGCAAACCTGAGAATCCTCCCCTTTTCTAGTAAAGTTATGATCACTAGCCATGACTAAATGTATCTAGCGAGGATAGGTGATAAAGTCAATTTTTTTTTAACTGTTAAGAGACGTTTTTCTTTCTGTGACATTAATCTCACTTGAGGATGCCATTTTCCCACATAAAGTTGCATTTTTTCTAAAAATGATTTTTGGGGTAATCTGAAATTCCCCTATTGTTCTATAGAGTATGTTTTATTTCAAAAATATTTACTGTTTTCACATATCAGAAGCTGTGGTACGCACAAGAGATTCAAAGGCACAAGAATCAGATGCATGACCCCCAAAGTCATGTTCATAAAAGTACACAAGGCAGGAGCTAAGTGTACATGAACAGCGGAAGTCACTTCATTCAGCCTACTAGGGGTATTTCAAGGAAGTGCCATTCAAACTGGATCTTGGAAGTCGATACTGATCAAGTAAAGCATATTCCAAGGAAAAGAAACCAGAATATGTTAAAAGGAAACTTTACTCTTGTCCACACAATATTAAATTGTCCATAATTTACATATTCCTTCCCTCTTTATGTCCATTTTGTTCCTATAGCTGATGCATTCTTCAATGATATTCGTATCAAGGCTCAAAAAGTTTACCTTATTCTTTCTGCTCCATACAGGGACTACATAAAGCTGAATTTCTTCTGAAAAGTTTTTAGGGTGACCTGAAATATTCCCTATTGTTCTCTAGAGTATGATGCGCTCACCCCTTTCATGGCAGGCATCAGCAACTGAACACAGAATTCATTTTAAAAAGAATTTAAGCAGCCACAGGTTCTGTAATTAATAGTCAACTATTAACAGAAAGCAGCATGTACAAAAAGAAACATGTGGCCATTTCTACTTCGAATGGGTCAAGACTTAGAAAGGAAGGTAAAGCGGAGGACAGGTTCTAAAATGTTAGCCCAATGGGCTTAGGATCAACTAGGGCTTTTTGTTTGGATTCCAGTTCTCAGAGAATACTCCAAATTGATTCAATCCCATACTCTAAGGGTGAGAAACAGGCTTTAATAATTTTTTTGAAGTTTCCCAAGAGGTTCCAACGTGCTCACAGATTTGAGGGGGACTGCGGAGGGGTCTTTGTTGGAATTGCCAGATGCACACAGATCTGAAAATGTTTGAGGGAGGTTCAAATTGCACGTCTGGGATGAAAGTTCCCCAATGCAAGAGGGAAGCCTCCTCTCTGAACTGCAGCCGGGGCCCTACATAAGCGACGCCAATAGCGAAGACCTAAAAGCCTGGGCAAAAACCAGACCAGAGCTGTCCCGATATAGCTGAGTTGAGAGCTGCCCTCAGGCATTCTTTGACCTCATGCCAAATCTATGCAGACATGTGGTAGTTACACAATGTCGTCAACTTGAGACTTGAGTGAAGTTTAGCCTGTCAATAAGCTCGCAGTTTGATGACCTCATTTACAGTTGCTAAGGAGATTATAGCTCGCTGGAAGTGAAGCACAGGCTCACTCCCTGGGAAACAGGCTTGCTGACAAGAGACATAGAGCTACACTAGAGCCCTAGAGCTGAAGGAGCCACATGGAAACCTCAGCCAGCTATGAGATGCCTCTACTGCCACTGGATCTACAAGACTTTCCACCCACTGGCCTATGATCTTCCTGCATTCGGTGTCATTGCATTTGTTTTTGTGAGTCTGCAGAGGAATTTATAGATTGGTATTGGACATTTGGGCTAATATTGGACTTACGGGTTTGATCTGGACCGGGGTGGGATGTTTTCTCAATATTCAATTGCTCTTGTATATAAAGCTCTTTCTTATATACCTATGAGGTCTATGAATTTGTTTCTCTAGTCTACCCAGATTAATATAAGACATGATCATTTATTTCTTTTTTGAGAAATAGAAAGGATAAAGCTTTCAAGGTAGGCAGTAACAACAGGATGAGCTTACTTTTGCTAAAGTCAACTCTTTCATGGTTTTACATGAAAACGTAATTTCTTTTGCATATATTAAAAAAAAACAGGTACTTAAAAATCAATGAAAAGCTATTATGCTGTATTTAAATGAACAAACCTGAGCTAACAGAATACTGGGTAGCACGACTATTTATGTGAAAGCCAATTCAACAACACTACGTTTAAATTAATTAGAGTTTGGGGTTAGAAGTAATTGAACACAGAAAACATTTCTTTGAAAGCAGTGCCAATATCAATACTAGCCTATTCTCTGCAAAAAAAGAGAAGAAAATAAAGAGAAAAAATCTTTATACACTGTAATGGCTCAAAATCTTAAGAAGAAAAAGCCTTTAGCTATTAACATTCCTTCCAAATTTGAAAAGCTTTCTCATTGGAAGAAATATAAAAGGAAAAATATTTCCAACATCTTTCTCTACCTGAATTGGCCCATTCAACTTCCAATGTAAAAATGTATTTGGGCTGATACAGAACAGTGAAATGAAGCAGCATTCAGGAATATAATGAAGTTTAAAGTAGTTCCTTCTTCTCCTGCAGTGGGAACAATTTTACGGATTTAAATTAGAACCTTCTACTTGGGGAAGGCACAGGGGGAAGCAGAAGATAGAAAAGTGATCCCTGGCCTCATGCTGATCCCTAGCTGCCCTCTGAGACAGAGCAGACTGGGGGTTTCTGGGGCTAACATTAAAGTAATAAAGTAGAAAAGAAATTTTAGAAATCTACACATATCACTGAATTCACCTATTTTCTTCTAGACAAAATAATTTCACTATAGGATGTTCCATTTCAAAGAACTCTGATTCATTCTCCAACTCTGAACAGAAAAGAAACAGGTCCAACCCAGATCCAGTTTATAGCTTCTGAATATTCAAGTAATCCAAACACAATCTGCACAGCTGCATCAATGTTCTGGTGGAAAATGGCCTTGGCCGTGTAGGCTGATCCTTGCAGGTCAGTTGAATCAATGCTCCCCCAGTGACAAAGGAACTGGGTAAAATCAGTTCCTAATATAAAAGGCCAGTCTAACCAGCATACTGCCTGGTGGGTAAAGCGCTAGCCGACGGGGGTCTCATCTTTTCCCTTGTTTTAACAGTAGTTCCCTAGTGTAGTCCCACATCAATGGCATCAGCATCCCCTAGAGTACTGGTTCCGAAATGCAAATTCCCAGGTCCTATGCTAGCCCTATTGAATCGGATACCCTGGGCTTGAGTTCAGTAACCTGCTTCTGAACAAGGTACCCAAGAGATTCTACTACACACTAAAACTGCAGTGATGTCAGAGAATTAAGGTGTCACAGTGCTAAAACACTAATTCCACAGGTAAGAATCAAGCCAAATAGCCAAAATGGTGAGTTGATGTTTGTATTAAACAAAACCATGGAGTTGAAGGTAACGAAGCAGCCCTGGTTGCACGGTGCTTAAAGCACTCTGCTGCCAACCAAAACGTAGGTGTTCAAACCCACTTGCTAACAAGATGTGGCAGTGTGCCTCTGGAAAGACTTACAGCCTTGAAAACCCCATGGGGCTCTTCTAGACTACCCTATAGGGCCTCTGTGAACTGGGTTTGCAGGTTATGACAGAGGAAAGTACCTACGTGGTCCTCCTACAAATCCATGGGGATCCAGGGGCCCTGAGAGTGGGATGGTTACAACTTGGGGTGCTAACCAAAAGGCCGGCAATTTAATCCAACAGCGGCTCTTCAGGAGGAAGTCAAGGCTTTCCACTCCTGTACAGAGTTATGGTCTGGGACAAACTCACAAGGGCACTTTCCCCTGTCCTACTGGGCTGCCATGAGCAGGCATCAACTGGATGGCTCAGAGGGTTCTGGAGTTGAGGGGCCAAAGCAGGTTCACGGGTCCCACTGTCCCATGTCTTCCACACCCGTTCTTCAGGATGGCAATCAGCCATAAACCATTCATGCTGTTGAACACAAGATGATGTGAACATGTGTGCGTGCACATAGTCAAAACGGGGATAAAGGGTAACAAGAAATTTTAAACAAAAACATTTTCCATATATTTCCATGATCTTTTTTTATTTAACATATTTATTTATTTAACATGTAAACAACTGGCATAAAATCCATAAAAATACAATCCTCCTATGCAGTGCCACTCGTCCCCAAGACATCCTTTCGTCCTCGCTTTCCTGTCACTGGCCTGCTTTCACACGACCATTTCTCCGCTGGCCTGTTTAGAGGCTAAACTTTTATAGAAATTCTGGCCCGAGTTTCTTTCCTAAATGTCAGAGCAATAAGCTATTTCTATCACCTCCTTACCCATCCTAACTTTCTTCACAACAAAGCAAAAGTATTCTTAAATGCTAAAATTACATAAAATACTGAGGCTCAATACTGGTTTGTCATGTCTACAAAGCCTAACATGATCCCCCGTTGCCATAAAAGGTATTTATAGTCCACAGCACCAGCTGCCACCGGATCAGGTCCAGTTTACCCACAGGTACCTTGGTTCTGAACAGAACTTCCTAAAATATCATCAGAGCTTGCTGGTGGAGTTGCATTAACAGTCTTACAGAAGAAACTCCTCAAAAAAAACCACCAAAAAACAAAACCTACCTTAAGTTATAACAGTAACTTAAGGTTGCTGCCCCGTATGGATTTTCCTCTGATTCACATGTGAACTTATGAAGGAGACTATTTGAAGGTAGGAAGAATGGAGAATAACTTTAAAAATATGATTAAAACAGGAAAACCCTAAGTGCTGGGTGGACTCAATCAACCCACACTGAACGCGAAACAGTTCCTGATAAAAAGGCTCCAGCTCTGCAGGAGCACGGTGGCCAGTCCTCCTCAGCCTCAAGGCCCTCTTGCCAACGGGTTGCTAACCTGTTGCTTTGGAAGAAGTAGAGCCAGCATGCTTCTCCCTTATTTCGGACAGGAGAGAGCAGTCCCTGGAAAAAGCCTTCGTGCTTGGTAAAGTTGAAGGTCAGCCAAACCAGGAAGACCGTCCACGAGATGGGCGGACACACGACTGCAGCAAAGGGCTCCAACCCAGGCTGGTGCAGAACTGGGTAGGGTTTTGGAACCTAACAATAACAGAGAGCTGCTCAAAAACTGTTCTCCTAATCCACAACCCCCTAGCTGCTTCCTATAAACACTGGCAAGAGCTAATCCAACAGTGGACCAGCAAAAGAGGAAGGGTGACAGGGTCTGGAGAGCAAAGGCAGTATCTCCTGACCGAGTCCAGGGAAAGAGACCTGGCTCTGCCCACAGGAATGCTTTCATACGGGGCATACCCCTCAGATGGACTTGCTGCCGCTGCAGCTGCAGCTTCCTAATGTCAGCAAGCTAATGCATCCCCCACGCAGGCTCATCCTACGACTCCGGTAGTACTGCAGATCTTCAGAGACTCCTAGGATCGGGTACCGGAAACCAGTCCTGAGGACCCAGGGCTCAAGGACAAGCCACAATGAGGTTAATCTGCCTGTGGTTAATAAAGAGAACACTATGTAATTAAATGTGCAGTCAGCCATAGATGTGGTTAGGTTAGAACTGAAAATCTTAAAACCACCTCTCAGCACTATCAGGTTTTAACTATTTTGAACAATCTCATTTCAGACAAATAAGCTTCAAAGAAATAAAAATTCATATAAGGAACTCAAAGCTATTTTTTACTTCTTTTTTTCAAAGTAAAGAGGAAGCCCAAACATACACATTCCTTGTGCTCAAATAGTTCTCAATCAAAGGTATTTGGTTTTTGTCTCATTAAAGATGAGATATTTATTTAAAAGATGTAAAAACTTAATTTATCATTATTTACTTACTTTTAGTTTGACAGAAAAATTAGTCTTTTTAAATTGTATCTTAATAGCAAAAGAAAAATGACCACGTCCTACATTGTAAATTATAGCGCTATCAAACACACACTCAGTTTCTTAATGTGTTATATTTGCAGATGTCCAAAATTGGTTTTCTGAAAATTATAATTAAAATTTTAAAAATGATTTCAAAGTGTTAAAATTCAAATAATGCTAAAAATGAGAAAGAACAGCTTACATTAAAAAAAAAATGTTTAACCAGAAACCAGTCCTTGCTAATGAACTAAATGAGTGACTAGCACTTATTTGAGGAAGACTGCAGTGTGAGAGAAGACACACAAACTCGGCCCAGCTACTAGTCAGAGGAATTGGTCCAAATCGCAAAACTGAACATTTGGATTTAGCAATGGGAAGAAAATGCTTCCAAAACAAGGGCAAGAGAGAACAGAAAGAAAATCAAGATGGAAAACAAACAAGTAATTCCAGAGACCACACCAACGGCTGTGCCCCATCTACTGTGCACGCTGACGACCGGCGGACATGACTGACAAGTTTACAGTAATCACTGAATCTTCCAGAAGACAACAGCGAGAGGCGGCGGCAGCAGCAGAGAAGGGTGTCAACAGTCCACAAAGTGTAAAACAGAACCCATGTAGTTCAGAATGGACTGTATTCTCATACCATCCTTGACAAATTTCTCTCACATGGCTAGGTTTGCTCACTTAAGCACACATATTTAAGTTGTACAAGCACATACTCATTTGCATAGCAAATTTTAAGGGATGCATTGAAATAAAAACCAATTGATAAAGGTTTAAGTACTTTTAACAATCAGAATGGTATTCCAGTTCACCAAATAAAACGTTTTCTATTTGAAAACAGTTGTCTTATAAAAGTTTTTTGTTTTTGTTTTTTGAGAATTGAATTAAAAACAACGTATGACTTATTAGCAGAAGGTTAAAACCATTACTGATGGAGTTCTGTGTAGGCAGCAGTTCAGGTAGTAGTCATTCTTTTATAACTTCCAAGACTTTGTAAACACTGTTCTGGAATACAGTGGTGAAGTGAGGCTTCGACTCCTCCACCAAGAGGTTACATAAGGGGGTTTTCCCAGCATTGGCAGGATCTTCCACATCCCAAATTTCCGGCATACTGCAACCAGGCCTAGAAAAATCAATGTACAGATTACAAACCAACACACATTATATAACCCTATTTCTGATCTGTTTCATTTGTCTTCTGTGAATGAAAACACAGAAAAATGCTACGATAATTACATTCTGTAAAACGTCATAAACGCTCTTTAGAACAAAGCAAATGCAACAAGGGTTGCATTTCTCTATGAAGAGAAAGGCCAGCCCTGTACACTACAGGGATGCAGGCACTGGCGCCAGAGATCTGGGTGCAATCCTGCCTCTGGAGATTTGCAACACTGGTGGTCACGCGCTCACCTCACTCAGTCTGTTTCCACACGTGTCAAATATGGAAAGACCCACCACAGAGGTGTGCTGTAAGCTGTAAGGGATGCGATATATCTAGCATGGTGCCCAGCACACATTAAGAGAATCCACAGATTGTAACCATTGTAACTGGGAAGTAAGTCTGGTTCACAGTGACGTTGCATTAATTCTCTTCTAGAATGAATCAAGTGAAAGAAAATCTTAAACTCACCATGTTGCTAAGTGCATAAATCTTAAAAGCAAAACTGTCACAAAGATGAAACTGGGATCATGGAACATCTGTCTAGTAAATCCTTCAAATTAAAGGTAGCATTTATTTTAAGTCAAATACAGTTCTGAATAGAACTCTGAAGAGTTCACATTTTATTTGCTTTTGGAAAAACTGGAAAATATACACACAAAATAGTGAGAATCAACAACCGCTGTTTTGTCATAGTTGCTGTACTCTTTTTAAAGAAAGAGAAACATTTCCAACAAGTCGCTTTCCCCCACAGCCACAGTCCCACGTCGCCACCCTCAGCCAACAAATATGGACATGCTTTTTGAAAAATAACAGTCAACTTCAAAGTTATCAATCACTGTAAAAGACTCAAAATACAGATCTATACTGAGTAAAAATAGCTCCAAAGCTTTCCTCGGAAGTGACATCTGTAACCACCCAGCACATTTCCAGGTAGACCTACTTTTCCCACCTTCAGACGGACATGCAAACAAATAAACACATGTATACAAAATGCTGTGTGTGCCCAAGGTGGCTCTCTAAAACTGGGTTTTTCTAGGGTTCTAGTTAACCACACATGTGGCTATTTCTTCTACCTTAGTACATAAAGACCTTCATATTCTTTATAACTGCTGGTAGCATTCCAAAAAGGAAGCCGCCTCCTAGAGGCAAAGTGGGGCAGGGTTGGGAGGCCAGCTAAAAGCTCAGTGATTCCAATCTACCAGGGGCTCCATTGGAGAAACAGCAGTATTCAGTTGCTCTTGTACATAAAGCTCATTCTTATACACATAGCTATGAACCTGTTTCCCTGCTCTACCCAGACTAACACAGATGGGTACTTTGTATCATATTTCATCATTAGAGAACAACCAAGATAAAAACATTCCTGGGCCCACAGCCTTGCAGCCAGCTACTGTTCTGTCAAAGGGATGGCATCGTTTTTCACTGTGCCTCCACAGCATTCTCATAAAAAGGTTCTGCCACCTGTGCCCACCAAGTGGGTTTAAGGATAGTTTTGTACATCTGCCCCACGATGAGATTCTTCCCACGTTGAATGAGAAAGACAGGACTCTTTTTAAAAAAAAAAAAA
>NW_022103904.1:444209-455055 GCF_000313985.2 Echinops telfairi
ACTTTCCTCTGATCCTCCTGGTATCTGTACTCTCCTTGTTGGCCGTGAGGAGTTTATCTATTCTGGATTCTCTGTGTTTTAGGCTTGTGTCTGTAGCAGTGTGTATGTTCTGGTCTAATCCGATTTGTAAGGTAGAAGTGAGGTCATGATAGTGGGGGGAAAGAAGCACCAAAGAACTAGAGGAAAGTGTTTCATCGGTGCTATACTGCACCCTGACTGGCTCATCTCTTCCCTGTGATCCCTCTGTGAGGGAATGTCCAATTGTCTATAAATGGGCATTGAGTCTCCACTCCATGCCCTCTCCCTCGCCCGCACCCCCCCAAATTCACATTGGGTATGATTTTGTTGTGGGTTTTAGATGCTTGATAGCTGAGACTGAACTCATTTTGTCACACAGGACAAAGCCTAACAACAACCTTGCCCAATGGCTGAGGGGTGAGGGGATGGGATGAGACAGTGTGTAGTAGTATACGACACAGTTCTTATGTGCAGCCACTTTTAGGCAAAGGAGGACAAATCGGTGCTCTATGCCCTTTCTCTACTGAAAGGCAAACCAAAAAACAAACTCAATGCCACTGAATTATTGATTCAGACTCAGAATGGCCCTATGCAAGGTCTTCCCAGACTATAACTCTTCAAAGGAGCACAGCTTCAACGTTCTTCCAAGCAGTAGTTGGTGAGTTTGAACACAACCTTGTGGGTAGCAACCCACATTTACCTGACAGAGCAGCATCTTCTATTAAGACCTTATCTGAGTTTACTATGGCTTCTCAGCCAGCTAGCTGCATCTTTAAACAGCTATAATGAAGTGTGAATCATTTTCTTCTGTATTTGAATTTTATGTCAATGCTATTATTGGAACTAATGAAAGGAAGCAGATAACTGAGACTAAACAGAGAGTTAATAAACAATCTGTCTCTAATCTGCATCAGAGTATATTTAGTGCTTGCATTTGAACACAGAGAATCACATTTTTAAGGACTAATCAGACTACACAATTAAGTAAGGCAACTACACAATTAAGGAAGGCACTAGTCACTGAGATCACACAAACAGTGCTCACCACTGTGCCGGCCACACATAAAGCACTAGATAAACATTAGTTCCCTTTGTCTGCCATCGCCTAGCTGATTTCCCCATTTGTCTCCTTGACACAACAGAAGGCACAGAGGTAGTTTGTTCCCAGGTTTAAGCAGAGGGGACCTGCCTCACAGTTCCCGAGATCCATCATCAGTGTGGCTTGCATTTTGTAGAAGTAAGTGGGAGAACAGAGAAAACAGATGGGAGAAAGCTGTTTTCTTATCATCCTCTAGCTCAACTCCTGCTGGACAGAAACAGCAGTGGTAGGGCAAGGCCAGCTGGCAGGCAGAAAGGAGCACACAGCCTACTTGCTCCAAGCTCCATTTAAGTACCCAAGAGTCAGGTCGACATGGAGACCATCTAAAGCCAGCTGGCTACTGACCGTTTACTCTACACAATAGCATTGCCATACATCCTAAATTTACATCCCCTCTTGTGTACCCACAGCAACAGTGTTATCCCTATCAACAACTGCGATGAAGCCAGTTATCAAATACAAGGTGCTCTGCAAACATCATAGAAAACAAAGCAACCAAGCCTTTGCAATTTTCAAATATCCAAAATATGTGGGATTGGGGTGGGGTGGAGCATGAATACTCTTGAATTAACCATTAGCTTGGAGAGAAAAAAAGATCATGTACAGTATTTGTTTTGGCTCAGTAATCTACAGGTGTCTGAGACTAACATAATGGAGCCGAAAGCAAGAAAACCAGAAAACCCCATAGCTGTCAGGTCAAAAACATGTCCTATAAATCTTGTGTGTTATTAAAATATATGGTAATTGAGTATGACTAAATCACAGATAAATCAGTTACTAAAGCCTGTTTGTTACTGCTGCGGCTGTTGTCATTCAGCACCATCAAGTTGTTCCGCCTCACAGCTACCCTTTGTGCAGCACGATGAAACCCTGCCCGGTCCTGCAGCATCCTCATGTTGCTATGAAGCATGAGCCCACTGTGGTAGCCACTGTCTCCAGCTGCCTGACAGTGTCCTCTTTTTCAACGTTTTTCGACCAACCATGATGCTCTTCTCTAGGGACCGATCTCTCCTGATAACTTGTCGAAAGTACAAGAGACAAAGTCTCACCATTCTCACGTCCAAGGAGGAATCCGGAGGAGATTCTCCCAAGATGTACTTGTCTGTTCTTCTAGGAGTCCATAGTGCTTTCAATATTCTTTGCCAACACCTTAATTCAAAGGCATCAATTCTTCCCAAGTCTTCCTTATTCACGGCCCAGCTTTCATGTGCATAGGACTGAAATCCCATGGCTTTGGTCAGACACACGAGTCAAGGTGATCTTCGCTTTTAAAACTTTTAAAAAGGTCTTCTGCAGCAGTTCTGCCCCATCCAATACTTCATTTGATTTCTTGCCTGCTGATTTCATGGGAATGTTGTTATAGAATGACAATTTTAAAAGTAATAGTATTCCATAAAACATCCACTATTTCTGATGAAACTGCTTCTCCCACTCTTCACCAAGTGTCTTAACCCTTGAACAGGTGTTCATTGGATGAATGCCATAGCAGGTGAGGCAGTGAGATTTTATGTCAACTTGAATTTGTATGAAAGTGTAAAGATGGTATCCAACCTGTCAATCAGGTCACAGCCTGATGATGCCTCCTTGAGGGGGTGAACTTCTTATAAGAGAGAAACTGGGAGCTTCCCCCTCCCACTGCCTGCTTCCAGAGGCAGCCCTATGTGGGCCATCCAACCCTGAGAGCTGTCAGGATTCCATCAACCTTGGATCTGAAGTACTATGCATCTACCAGCCTGTGGTCTTCCTGCATCCTATGCCTGCAGCTACTTGAGTTTTGAAGAAGGATCTAGCTAGCATCAGACCCATGGACTGGGCTGGGATGTTTTCTCAATACAAAGTTCCTTCTTAGACATATGTGATTGTCACTCAGCTTTTCTTTTTCTAGACAACTCAGCCTAACACAGGAGGCTACTGTCACCCAGCCACCCACATCTTATTCTAAGTAGTCAACATAAGAATTCTTATTTGTTCTCAAGATCTTATTGATGCTTATAAGTTATAACTTGGCTTAATCAACTCTCTGAGGAAGTAGATTTATTTAAAAATATAACTGTGGCAGATACATAATCTCCTGTGAACTTGAGTGAAGGGGTGGAGTCTAGCCTAGGAATCAGGTCATAACTAATCATGCCTCACTGTGTGGGTATGGCCTTCACCTGAGGATTCTGGGAACTTTGTCTTCCTCCCTGGAGGTGGGACAAACAGTCTCTGCTTCACATTCCTTTTGATAAGCCACATGGAGCTGCGTTGATGCAGCCAGAGCCCTGGAGCTGAAGGAGCCATGTGTTGACGGGTGCCAGCGTTGAGATGCTTCCACTGCCACTGGATCCACAAGACCTGTGATCTTCCTGCATTTGCCATCATTGCATGTGCTGAGTGAGTCTAAAGAGGGATTTATGGACTAATATCCGACATGTGGGCTAATATCGGACGTATGGACTTGATCTGGACTGGGCTGGGATATTTTCTCAATATATAAGTTAGTTAATTGTGCCAACCTGGCCGATAATCACATGTGGGGCTAATTGAAAGGCGTAGGGATAAATAGGTGGTGAGCCTCTCCTTTCTAGTTCTCGGGTCTCTTGTTTTGTGACAGTTGCACTGGGTGTAGCTGCCTTAGCAGTTCCCTGCTTCAGCTTGCAAGACTGACTTCCTACAAGACATCCCCAAGGAGAAACCACATGGACCTATCCCGATGCAGCCCTGGGTGCTGGAGCAGCCGTGTGGAGACCCCTGCTAGTGCTGAGATGCTTGTTCGTTCACTGACTCAGCTTTCCTCCTGCAGTCGGCATCATTGCCTCTGGTTTGTGAGGTGGAGGACTTTGTGGACTGGTGTTGGGTTAATGGGTTAATGTTGGACTTGTGGGCTTGGGCAGCATTGGGTTGGGATGTTTTCGTGATGTACACTTTCTTTACATAAAACTCTCTCTTATACATGAGTTGCTGTGGATTTGTTTCTCAAAAGTACCCAGACTAACACAATATACAATTCTTTTATATAAAGTTCCTTCTTATACACAAATGAGTGGCAATGAATTTGTATTTCTCTAGTCTACCCGGACTAACACAATAACCAATACAATTTGCATCACAATTAAGTTAATTATTTTCCAACTCAAATCATATGAAAGATAGCAAGTTGAGCTGAGAGGGGCCACATCTACGCAAGAGGACGTGGTGTAGATAGAATCAGTGTGGACAGTAGAGGCTGGCCTCTTCATTACAATGAGATAATTAATTATCTTTTTTGAGACAGTGGAAGCCTTTTGAAAGAAAACAAATCTGCCTCCAGACAACACTTTCAAAAAAAACTATCAAGGGTAAATATGATTAATTTGGAAGATTATCATGCCAATATAATCTCTTTACTGTAGCATATAACTCAATATAAAAGAAACATATTTATAAACGAACAGAGGAGAAAAACCAATATGAATATTGATCAACATTTTCAACTCATCAACATTTCACACATGCCACTACTCCATGCCAGTTACCATCAAATTTCCCTGCTTCATGTTCTGTGAATGTAAAGGACCGTGCTGAATACTCACTTGGATCTTCTTATACACCACGACTCTTCTAAGATATAATAATTGACTTTTAACTTGATCAACTGCTGCTTGACCTCTTCAGCTGCTTTCCGACTATACATTGAGTATACTATTTTCGTTCTGGCCCTTCAAAGAAAAAGTTGGACAGAAGAGTTTCAAGATTAAAGAAAAGAAAAAGAACTAGATATTACTAAAAAAATAGAAAAATCAGGTCAAGATATATGAAGATAAATCCAAAAGTATGCTACTGGAGGGATGTACTTGCATGCACGTTCATTCTAAAGAACACAGGCCTTTGTCATCAGTGAATGGCTGCAGACAAGCTCTCTCACTGATGCATTTGTCTTAGAATACTGAGAGGAGCTTTTCAAAAAGAATGGTACAAACAAAGCAAGAGCTTCTAAAGACATCTGCTGGCCCAGTGACTTTCCATGCAGAGAGATCAAAGGACAGGATTTGAATACGTTTTAAAAAATGAAAAGCTGCACTGGTGAGGAAGACTAGGTAAGCTTTGTCAACAAATGTTTCCCTCATGACAACACACTTCTGAGGTATTCTTTGAGGGCAGCAAGGGCTGTCCCGTTAGAATTTCACTGAAACTCTCCCCAGCACCCTCCAGCCCTGCTCCTGCTCCTTCAGACTTCTTTTTGCTCCCAGACAACATTTCAAAGGAGTATCAAATGGTTGCTCAAGGATGCCAAGAAGGCCATTTGAAGGTGGTGCAAGTGGAAGGGTGCAGATTTCTTCAGGGAAGGGCTTCGACAGAGATGAACACCACCTTAAAAGAGGATAAGCCCAGCTAGAGGTCTTGTAGAACAACAATAGCTTCACATTTTGATATTTTTGTTTAATAATTTTTTTAATGATTTTATAGCAATACTTTCTGACTTAGCCTCTTACAATTAATTTTACCAAAGAATTTGGTCTCGCTTCTGGTCTCTTGTGAGATAACCTCTACACTTGTGGGGTTTTCTTTCTTTTTTTTTCTTTTTGTGGGGTTTTCTTTTGTGTCTTTGTTCTCTGAAGAACACCTGTCAGGTTAGGCTATGATCTGACTCCTGGGTGAGGACTGGTCAGGCCAGAAGGATCCACCAGAAGATGTCAGCTCAGCCCTAGGGGAGGGAGGGGACAGGAGTCGCATTCAATCAATCGTGCCTATGTAATGAAATTCTAATAAAAACTATGGATTGATGCCCAGTAAGCTTTCTGGTTGGCAAGGGACATTGATGCTTTAGAGAGGGTATGTCCCTTTGTGAGAAATGGAAGCTCTGTATTGGGAGCCCCTCCATCCAGGACTCCCCATCCCCATCCCTATCATGTCCTACATATCTCTTCACGTGTATCTTTTGTGATCATTAAACCATTAAACCACAATTATAAGTACAGAATTTTCCTGAGTCCTGTGAATCTTCCTAGAAAACTATTGAACCCAAGGGGGTAATTGGCAGCCAACAGGTCTTAAGTGAGGAGGGCCTGGGGTTATGGCTGGCATCTGCAGTCTTGGGAAAATTGGACTGTCTGGAGAGCTGTGTCCTTTTGACATGTGAGTTCTGACCTCACTCCCGGAGTGAGGTCAGAGGAAGAAGTCCAGGTGCAGTGGTGCTGGAGGATGTTTTGATTTAGAGCCCGAGCTGGCCTCGGAAGGCAGATGGACAACAGGGAGGCATCAGTGAGGTCGAAAGACAAAGGGAGACGCAGGACAAGGAATGTCAGGTAAAGAGGGATGGTATTAAATGCTTCCCAAACTAGTCTTCTTTGTTTTTAAATTCTTCACCACTCCACCACAAGTAAGAGTAAACTACCCTGGGTAGACAGGGCTGAGACACTCAAGCCTAAGTACAGACCTAGTCTGACACTGCTGGGGCCCCGCGCTTTTGTGCCCATAATAATTAGCATTAAATGGCTCTTTTATTTCTAGATTTTAAAAAACTAAACATTTTAACAAATTTGCTCCAGAAAATGAGTTTTCTAAGATTGACATTTTTTCCTTAAATGAGAAAGCTAAATCTTTTTATTTATAAAATATAGATCCCAGTCATGTAAAAGAATATGTTACTATGATTCACCCAATTATTTAGCAAATGAATAATGAATGGCTTGAACTACCCTAGAAATTGCATGAAATTTAAATCAAGTCCCTCTCATATGTGGATGTGAGACTGTTAAGTCACAAAAAAATAGCAAGTCCCAAGCTTGAAGAATAGAGACAAAGTCTTACGGGGTGGGGGGACATCTAGGTCACCTGGTGTAAAAAAGCCCCAAAAGACAACATTCTACAGCCTCGTTGGTGAGTACCAAGAGGGGTACTGAAAACTTCCAGGTGCCCAGCCCAGATAATCTATTGGTCTCTTTCTGTCGAGAGCAAAAATGAGTGAAGAAAACCAAAGGTGGGAGGCCTAACGGACCACACGAACCACAGCCTGAAACCAGATGAGCCAGATGGCTGATCCAGCTACCACTGCCGCCAATTGCTCTGACAAGGATCACAATAGCCAGTATCAGACAGAAAAAGGTAGAACAAAAACCTAAATCCCTATTAAAAAACCCCGACTTATTGGTCTGATAGAGACTGGTGAAGCTCCTGATATGAAGGTCCTTTATCACCCTTCTTTAACTCATTCATGGAAATTTCCTTTCAGCTGCGTACAAGACAGGGAGCAAGAATGCCCAGGAGCAACGTGCTCCTCAGAACAACCAAGCAGGAGGAAAGCATTTGCCCAGAAGCAAAGTTCGGAAGGTGGGAAGGGGCTGGAACACCGGACAAATGGAAAGGGGAACCCAGTGCGGAAATAGGAAGAACGCTGACATACTGTAGGGACTTAGACCAAAGTCACTGAAACCTCCATATAAACTGAGGAATGGAAAACGAATTTGTAAACTTTCACCTCAGAACAATGAAATATCAAGAACAAAGAGAAATACTCTCAAAATAAAACAGGGTATATATTTAAAACAAGGGAGAGATTTATAGCTTATTGCTTAAAAAAACTTACTGCTATGAACACATTAAATAACTGTGTCAGTCATCTCTAATAACAACTGACACAAACAGAAGGGGGCTTCAAAAGGTCCATGAAAAGATGGAATTAAAAAGTAAAATGGCTTTCAACGGTTTGTGAAATTTAACATTCTCCTCCCAGCATTCCTCCCTCCTACTCTCCTTTCTGAAACACACTTATTATTTTGCTGGTCAGCTCACTGGCGATCTAATGAATGCAAATCGTGTACTCACCTCAATCCTGCATCCTCGTAATGCGGGTGATTCACCACAGGCCGCAGGGCGGAGAGTTTCACACTCGCCATCGTGGGCATGGCTCCTGCAAACACGGCGTCTGGAAGACCAGACAGAAGTCCGCAGGGAAACAAACATGCTCAACTCAACTACTCAGCAGCTCAGCCCTTGAACCGCGTGTGACCAGGGAGCAGAGACAGAATCCCGCTAAGGGTGAGATAGTGGCAGCCAGCAAACAGGCTGGAGGGAGTTATTTTTCTTGGGCAATGAAATGTCATTGTTGAGGGCTACTTTTCTTTCTTATACTTTAAAACACACACACACACACACACACACACACACACACACACACACACCTTAGAAATATCACACACACACCCCACACCCCTTAGAAATCTGTCCTGATTCTAGGAAAGAAATACTAAGTTAACTAGAAAAGCTCTTTTAGCTTCAAAAAATTCTGGAAGATGACCTACTATTCAATCATTTGATTGATATTCTGATAAAAACAAGGAGCCCCTTTTCTGTAAATAAGTAAAATATTGTGTTCCACGAGTTCATTTCAAGAAGGAAAGTGAAGGGAATGAAACTAAACACTCATTAAGAAAAGAACGTAATAAAGATTATTTTAAAATTTGAATGTATAAACGTGGATAAATTTTGAAAAACACTAGAATTTGTGGAAAATAACAGAATAACTTCGTAAGAACGTATGGGCAGTGTAAACCCATTAAGTCAGATTGAGCGCTTACTTTTTAGAAGCGTACTGCTTCAGAAGCTGAAAGTAACCTGGGTTTCAGATTGTTTGATGGTCATACGAGCGGGCTTCAAAAGTTCATGAAAACATTGAAATGAAAAGTAATGGAATCTTTCCATGAATTTTTGAAGCCCCCTCATAAAACTGTAGGGAAAACACGAGTTTTAAAATCAAATAGCTGTATATACTTATATGTCTGTATGTATTTACCTGGTTTAGTACTGTATTTGATCCACTCTATAAGTTCTTCTTGTGGCAAGTTACTGAACTCCCCGACAATGTTCCACTGGGTTTGCAGGTTTGCTGACCCCTGTATGGACATTGCTGCTAACACAGCAAAGACAACAGCACCAGGATGGACCTTGCCGAAGAGCCACCCAAACAGCTGAAACAAATTGAGAATGTACCAGAAACTCAGCCTGCAGCGGCATGCATCCAACAAGCTGTCAGACCCGCTGCTACCTCGCTGAGAAGAACTTAATTACCTTCAGATAATTATCCAGAAACAAGGTCCTTTTGACCCTGAGGACCCACTGTCAGCCACACCGAGGTGAGCCAGGATCTAGCAGGCTCTGTTCTCCACCGGCTCTCTCTATCCTAGTCTCGGGAAAGGCCAGACCATTTATATCATTTGAAGGGTCCAATGAATGGAAAATGAAAATGCGGTTTCTTGTTTACAAATCACGAAAGCATTTTACAGATATAACAGCAGAATGTTAAACCAAGTGTGGGACCCTTCTGAGTGCAGGCCTGGGGGGACAGTGAGGCCACATGTCCAGGAAGGCAGCGCTGGGTAAGATTAGCTGTTAGCAGTCACACTGTGGGATAGAGTTTAAGATGAGAGGCTTCCAACCAGATTCTTTCCCTGGCCCAGCCCCAAGACTCAGGAACACTGGCCCCAGGCCAGGCCATAGTACATCCTTACTGGGAATCCTGAGGCTGGGGAGCTGCTTCTACACTCAAGTAGCCGTACTCAGTGACAACATATTCTCCCTATTTCCCCCTTACTGGTTTCTAGACACAGCTATAGAGCTAGGCTTTAAAGACAAACACCCTTTAGCTGTTTTGTTTTGTTTTCTATCCACCATTGTACTCCCATTTTTCTATGCTGAAAAGAAGTCTGGCTGTTGCATTTTGGCTGTCTGATGATGGGAAGGTGACTGTCGAGAATCATCAATCTGTGAGTACAGGGCAAGGCGGCAGTTACCCAGGAAAAACAAGCAGCAAATAATCAAAAGAAGACTGCAACTAGATTTTTTAAAAGTCAGGAATATTGATGCAAATATTCATTCAAATAAATGAAACACACTCTTTGTTCACAAAGCTTGATACTGAAAAAGAACATTTCATTTGAAAGGACTTATAACTTGAAATTTGATTGTTGGAGTTCTCTGAAATAAGAGTGTCAAAACACAACAAAAAACCTTGCCTATAATTAAGCCCAGCTTTCTATTATCACCTCTAGCAACCAACCACTCACAAACTCAGCCTGCACTGAGTTTTGGAGGTAGTGTATGCCAAACTCTCATCTTGTTCCCTTAGGGGAGCCTAGATCAAAGCCAGGAAGAACTTATTTGCCTAGAGCAGGGGTTCTCAACCTGTGGGTCATAACCCCTTTGGGAGTCAAAGGACCCTTTCACAGGGGTTGCCCAATTCATAACAGTAGCAAAATTACAACTATGAAGTGGAAACAAATATAATGTTATGGTTGGAGGGCACCACAACATGAGGAACTGTATTAAAAGGTCACGGTATTAGGAAGGTTGAGAACCACTGGTCTAGAGGGATTCAGAGATCTTTTGCTAAGTCAGTATTATTTTAGGGCCACTCAATATTAAAGGCTGGAATAAAATTAACACCGCAGTCATAACTCTAACGTAGCCAATGCCTTACCTGTCTTGAGCAGATCAAGGAAGCCATAACACACATGTGAGGGGTCAGGAAGAGCTTCAGCCTCATAATTAAAATACCCAGGGCTGCATATGCGATCAGTTGCAGTGCATGATAAACCAGCTGAACGGGAGACAGACAGACAGACAGATAAAATCTTTTCCCCTCTATTGTGAAACTTAAGAACATACTGTTAAATGAAGATATCAAGAAAAGGGCACTTCTCTCTTAGCAACAAAAATTACTATTACTCTAGTGGCTGACATTTCTAAAGCAACATTAAAAACATCACCATC
>NW_022103904.1:456293-468659 GCF_000313985.2 Echinops telfairi
CTGTCTGGTCCATTCTAGGTGGGGCTCACACCCTACTTTACTGATAAGGATAGTAATTGTTTCCATGGAAAGCCAGAGAAGTGGTCAAACCTGCTCAGTGACATCAAAAGTTAGGCTGCCAACCTGAATCTAGGATCCGCCCATCTTGTCACATATGTACTCCCAATCCCTCCCCTTCCTATTGCATGTATACCCCTAGATTGTCCCCCTCCCATTACTGTACTACCTATTGTACAACCCCTTCCTGTGACTTATGTCTTTACCTGTAATCAGGGGGCCTGCACGCCCCCAAAATATATATAAGCCTTGGTTAGTAATAAATCTTTCTCTCTCCCGTCCCCTCTCCCTGTCCTCCTTCCCCGCGCCCTCTCCCCTGCCATTCCCACGTGCCATACCCCCACATGGACCACCAAGAGGGGCTGAGGTAAGCATGCTATCATGAAATGTGCCTGACTCCTTCATTTTACTTTCTCTCTTATTCTCTATGACTTTACTGTAATCTTTACATATTATCGCTGTACAATTGTGCCTGCTGGGCCTGTTATGATTTGTTAGGGGCTGGCTCCCCTGACAAAAGATCAGTGTTGTATTACATCCTAAGTCTGTGCCAACTTGGATGTTTACGAGGCCAAGAGAAGATGCAGCACCTATCAGCTACCTGACTGGTGCGATTCTAGTACAGCAGGGACTGGGGAGAAATGTCAAGAGCCTACAACTGATTCATGGTGCCACATCTCAGCTATCCACAACTCCCCCCCATGTGCCTCTGCTTTCCCAGAACTTTAACTGCAACAGAGACCATTTAGGACTGAAGTTCACATGTTGAGTGTTCAGCATAGACTCTATAATGTACCAACAGTCACAACATTTCAATTTATTATCCCAAATTAGACTCCAGGAAAAAAGTGACAGAGCCACTAAGTGGCATAGCCCTGATACGGTTTCTCTCGTCCAGATATATGTAAGTCATGTGCCATCTGATCCCTATCTTTCTTCCTATACTGACAAGTCATGGTACTTCCAATTGTCCTATGTGCATAACGAATGCTGGACAATGAAAACAGAAGACTGTTTGATCGTGGTGTAGTGAAGAATAGTGAATATATCACACGCTGCCAGAAGAACAAACACATCTGTCTTGGAAGAAGTACAGTCAGAAAGCTTCTTTCAAGTGTGGATGGCAAGACTTGGTGTCACATATTTTGGACATGATATCAGAAGACACCAGTCCCTGGAAAAGGACATCAAGCTTGTGCAGAGTCCGTGAAAAAGAGAAAGACCCTTGACAAGTTGGACTGCCACAGTGGCTGCAATACTGAGACCAAGCATAACAAGTGTGAGGACAGCAAAGGACCGGGACCACGGAACAAATTCTGTGGTCTATCGTACACACGGCCACTCGGAGCGGAAGCCCACTCAACGGCACTGAACAATAACAAAAGCATGACTTTGGTGCTTCTGTGAAATATGTAAACGTGTCACTCCTCTTTTTTAAAACTCAGCTCTTATCCTATCTGAATGAATCCCAAGAAGCGCCTTAGTTTGCTAATTATCTCTATAGCTGAGTTATTATTATTGCTGCAAAAAAGTCAGCCTTTGTCATACTAAGCTGCATACTACATACTCTATACTTTTCTATTTCCTTCCCAGGGTCTTCAAAAATGTTCTTGCCTCATCTGAAGAGAAATTTAGGCAGTATACGCCAGAACCTTTTCTGTATGTCCCTAGACCTCAACTCAAGTGCTTCTGGCATGAGTAAGGGCACAACTACCGCTAATTGTTTTCAATTAAAAATAAATACGTTCTCAGGAAAACGTGCGAGACATCATTCTTGGTCTGGCACAACAGATTACAATGTGAGAAAACACTGGAAGGCCATTTATATCCATGCAATGACACAAAGCACAGACTACATCAATTCAACAAGAACCACCTGCCCCAAAATCCTGGGAAAGAAGGAAATGTCTTTCTTTTCAACCTCTAATGTGACACTCTCAGTAGGCTGGAGTTTTACCCCAAGCCTGTGTATACAATATATAAACACATACTTGTATAATACAAACACACAAGTTTCCATGTTTTAACCAGTGGTATAATTACATACACGAAATGCTTTGTGATCTTTTAAAAATCCAATCATGTATGCCGGAAATCTTTCCAAAAGATGGCCTAGCGTTTCACTCCCTATTGGGCCACTTACTAATGTGTGTTTTGCTTGTTTCCACTTTTCCTTGGACTAGCAATGCCACAGCGATCACCTTTGACGTTACCCCGGCCTCGGCATTCCTGTGAGCATTCCGATCCACTCCATTTCCACTGGTGGGACTGCCGGATTAAAGGGCAGAACTACTGTACGTCCTACGAGGTATCACAACACGCCAGCCCGCTCCACGCACAGGAGAGAAGTATCTTTACAAATATGCCAAGTCAAAAAGTTCTATCTTCTTTGAGGCTTCCTAACCCCCACTATCATGACCCCAGTCCTGCTTTTCAGTTCTGGCTAAACTAGAGCATGTACACTGGTACAGATGAGAGCTCACGACACACAGAATCCAGGTGGATGAACCCCTCCAGAACAGAAATGGGACTAGTGATACCAAGAGGGTAAGGCAAAGGTGGGGGAGGAGGGCAGGAGGCGAGGAAGGGGGAACAGATAGCAATGATCAACGCAGAATCCCCCCTTGTCCCACAGGGGATGAACAACAGAAATACGGGTTAAGGGAGACAGCGGTCAGTGTAAGATATGAAAACAGCCACAATTTATAATTTATCGATGGTTCACAAGGGTGGGAGGTAAGGGGAGGAAAAAAAGAGGAGCTGATACCAAGGGATCAAATAGAAAGTAAATGCTTAGAAAATGAGGATGGCAACGTAAGTACAAATATGCTTAATATAATTGATGTACAGAATGTTACAAGAGCTGTAAGAGGCCCCAATAAAATGTTTAAAACAAAAAGTTTTGCCCTGATAGGCATTTCCTTATTGCCAAATCGATGCCCTTTCCAGCACCTAGTCGTGACCCGTCTGTCTCACTGTTTCTTTACTACGTGTCTAGCCCTGGCTACAGTGTTAGAGGGAACAGAAATGGTCTGGTCCTTCCCTCAGGAGACACAGGCAACACATCGGTCTGTGCAAATGATGACAACTGCAGAGAGGGAAAGGTACAGGCTGTGATGGCGGAAAATAGCAAGGAAGCAGACAGGGATCCACTCTGAGATGATGGTGGGAAAATGCTGCTTGCGATGACCTGTGAGGCCAGGAGGAAAGAGGTCACCCAAGAAGAAAGCCAGCCTGAGGGAAGGAGGATGCAACAATGGGTGCAGGGGACCACCCCAGCCAAGCCCCGGCAGCATGGCAAGATTAAAGGGCAGAAAGGAGGTGGAGGGAAAGGGTGAACTTCTTGTCTAATAAAGGACGTGTAGACGTTTATCCTACTAACGTGGAGGAGTTTTTGTATCTCAGAGCCATTGAGTCCATTCCAGCTGTAGCCACAGTAGAACTGCCTCTGTAGGCTTCCAGGATTACAAATCTTTACGTAGAAAGCCTCATCTTGCTCCCTCAGAGCGGGTGGCCCTGAACTAGTGACCTTGCAGTTAGCAGCCTAGTATGTAACTCACTATACCAAACCAAACTCACTGCCATCTTATCAATACTACCCTGTAGGGCAGGGTGGACTGGTCCTTTTGAGATTCAGAGGCTTTAAGTGTTTAAGGCAATAGAAAGCCCTGTCATTTTCCTGAGGAGCTGCTGGTGGTTTCGAACTGCCAGTCTTACAGATCCCAGCCCAACACATACAAAATCACTATGCCACCAAGGCTCCTATGTCATACATTGCAAATCTTTCCCCCTTTCTCCAATGTGAATTTGCATCACCCACTCCCCAAATACACTTATCTATACCTTTCACTGAACAAAAATGTTTGTCAGCTCAATTTTATCAATCTTTCCTTATATGGGGAGTATGTCATCCTGGTGGCAGTGTTGAGTAAATGTTGAACTGCTAACCTCAAGGCTGGGCACTCAAATACACTAGCCGCCCAACAGAAGAAAAATGAGACTATCTGTTCCAGTAAAGACTGTAGACTCAGAGACCCTTTATTGGGTCACTATGAGAATCAACTCAATGGCAATGAGTTTGGTTTAGCTAACTTAAAATAAGATTATAAAAATATACTCGGGTTTGTTTTCATAATAGTTAAATATTTGATGTGGAATTTATTTTGTATAAAAAGGTCTGGATCCAGCTTTGTATTTCTTGCCCTTCTCTTAAAAAGGCAATCAGGGTCCTTAAACCAGTCAAAGAAGAATATATTGTCCCTGCTTAACTGAAAACGATGCTGTGTCCTTCAAATGTAGCTACACAGAGGATTACTCTCAGATTGTACTCGATGAGGCTGAATGAGGGATACATTTTGCTCTGCAGAGATAGAGAATAATGAGAAAAGTAAAGGTGGAGAGTGATGACCAAAAATATCAATTTATTAAATTCTGAGTACACAACAGGTAACTATAAATAAATTCTTATATAATAAAGATTAGAAATAGCAATATTTACCTTATATGTGTTTGTTGTTTAGCTAAGGCACCCCATATATCACTAATAATCTGCAAGTAGATTGTAAAGCATTTTAAAATAGCAGTTTTGAGAAATGTAGTCTTAACTAAATGAAAACAAGCTTTAAAACTTATAATTAAAAATATGAAAAGGAAATGAGATAATTCAGAAAATATTTATAATAACATAATCTTATATTTTATACAGTATTTGATCATATCTAAATACCCAATAACCCTACAAGGTAGGTTAAAAAAATCTTTGCAAATAAGCAAACAGGCTCAAATGGATTCAGTGGTCTCCCGAAAGATAAATAGCTACTAAGAAGCATTGTTGGATCCCCAAACCAGATCTCCAGCTTCATACTCTCATTCAGCACTCCTGATGCCAGGCCAATTACACACACACAAAACCAGAAAACTGGTTCAGAGACCAACAATCACAGATGTTAAGTATTTGAAACACACACTCCATTGTCCTATTCAATAGGAACTGAGGGGTCTTCTAACCTGAAATCCATCCACAGTGCAGACCTTCTCTACAATATCTCTGATAAGTTTATGCCATCTAGCCACTAACTAAATCTCTATATCTATCCCTTCCCAATTCTGGACGGTTTGGTTCAAAAGTCCTGTCTCTTAGGCTTGACCATATTTCTACTTAAGGAGTCAGAATAAGAGCAATCTTATTTTTAAGCGACAGGCAATACTTAAAAGCAATTATCTTCTTTCCATAGGAACTTTTTATTATTTAAATAACAACAACAAAGTCCAACTTCTTGAATCTGAACATCTCTTGTTACCCAGTAGACCAGCAGTTCTCAATCCGTGGGTCACGACCCCTTTGGGGGTCAAACGACCCTTTCACAGCCCAATTCATAACAGTAGCAATGTTACAGTTATGAAGTAGCAACGAAAATCTTATGGTTGGGGGGGGGTCACCACAACATGAAGAACTATATTAAAGGGTCACAGCATTAGGAAGGCTGAGAACCACTGCACTAGCCTATTTT
Source organism: Echinops telfairi (assembly GCF_000313985.2). Lineage (NCBI taxonomy): Eukaryota > Metazoa > Chordata > Mammalia > Afrosoricida > Tenrecidae > Echinops > Echinops telfairi. The sequence goes on from NW_022103904.1 coordinate 461,861, forward strand.
TCTGATTATAGTCTAGATTGTCTAATGTTTGAGTACCTACTGGGTATACATCCAGATAAAAGAAGCAAAAGTGCAAAGAAAATACAGGATCCAGTATTCCAAAAGAACTAATTGTGCTGATCAGTATTAAAAGTGCTACAGGAACACAAAGCAAATACATAAAATGCCCAATGTGGTGGGTAAAGTGCCAATGTTGGCTCGTGCCCAACCCTTTCCCCCTTTTCAGGAATTCAGTGTTGTTACTCAGGAACATGCATAGTTAGAACCCTTTTGTTTCATGCACAAAATGTGAGGCTGCCAACGACCTTTCTGCCCTTTCAGTTCCGCATCTAACAAACTGGGGGTGATAATCTCTGTCTACCCTGAAGGGCTCTGTTGAATAACCAGACGAAATAACACAGGTGAAAGCGTTTTGTACAAAGCACAAAGCACAGTAGGAATACATAACATGAATGAAAACTATACCACTGAAAGTTCTTCAAACAGAAACCATTAACTACAAATTAGAAAACCTAGATACTAACATTTATTATTTGATCACAGAAAAGTCATAATCCACTACCTTAATAAACAGAGTATCACAACTGATTTTTCTCATTAAAGGCTGGGAATTCTCTGGTTAATGTACATCTGGACTTAGAATTCCATTATCAAATGAAGTTAGGTGTCTAAACTTTTGACTTTATCTACTTTCTTAGCACATCATTAGCAATATATTTTCCCTTTTGTTAAATACTATCCAGGAGTTAGTTGGCACTGTTCATACATACTGTTCATTTTAAATAAGTAGCAATAAGACCATTTAATTTTTAATAAGAAATATTACATAAATGCATTATGAAACAGTATATAAAAGTTAAAAACAAGTCAATAATGAATTACATAGGCAAAGCAAGCTGTATGTGATATACCATGGTCTCTTTAATTGTTTATTTCAATATAACATTACCATCAAAACCCACGTCACCCTTTTTGTTATATCTATTTTATACTAGCTAATAACAGAATACTTTATGGGCTTGTAACTAGATTTAAAAACGAGAGTAAGAAAATAGAGACTGTGTCTCATTAAACCCATGCAAGAGATGAAATCAGATTAATATTTAGCTAAGTATAAATACACCCAATGATGGGGAAACAAGAGCATGGCTTACCACAAGGAAGAGCTCATAAGTGAGAGACATACCTTCCTAACAATTGCAATAAATACTATAAGAACCACAGGAAGCAGCAATGTCTTCGTATACCTCAGTGGAGTCTGAAATTCAGAGACATGTTGTTAGAGGAAAATATTATTTCAGAGGAATTAAATTCTATTCAAAATAATGAGTCAAGAGAACTTTTAAAAGGTCTAAGCATGGGAGTAGGAGCATGTGTTCATCGCAAGTCCATTCTATCCATTGTTTCCTACCACAGACGTGATGGTACTCCCCCAGGGAGCAAACTTCCCCAGAACAGTGAGCTGAAAATATGGTGGGGAATAAAAGTCTGAACACCACACATACACACACACAAAGAATTTACAAGGTAACAAAAGGTATTACGTTTATTTAGGTAAGTCCTAGAAGCTACCATTTACTGTCTTTTCCCCAACATCTCCGCGCACAAAAATAGTTATGTTGTTTAGCCAAACACTATGTGTCTTTCTAAATACTTTTAAAGATAAACCTAGTCTCAACTGCATTAAAAATACTGGTACTTCTTAAGAAACCCAAGGGGCTCTGTGGTAAAGGTGTTTGGCTGACAACCCAAACTACTGGTACTTTGAAATTCTACAAAGTATGTGGTAATACGATTTCCTGACTTTCCCACTCACGATTCTAATTTTGAATATGTTGGTGGGACTGTGGAATCCACGGAGGCTCATAGCAGCTACATGGGTCTGCTCCTAGAGTTTTCTCCACGGCAGTCTTTACTGCAGCAGTCATGGGGCTTTCTCCAGCAGAGCCAACTGAGGGGGTTTGAACCACCCAATCTTCCATCAGCAGCCCAATACTTATTTATCAGTTCTTCCTTCCGATTATCCTTCCCTAAGCTCTTTTGTTGTTGTTTGGTTAAAACAACATGAAAAAAAGAAAGCATCAGACCTGGAAGTCAGAAGAGACTTAAAACTTGTTCTTAAACGCAGAGCAGCTATAAAGCTAAGTGAAAATGATGAAGAGTAAAAGAGCTGAATAGAAGATTCCAAAGGGTACCTTGAGAAGACAAGTATAATGAAATGTGCAAAGACCTGGAGAGTTAGAAAGCCGCAAGGAGTCAATAAGCTCAGCATAACTCAAGTCAAAAGAATTGAAGAAAAAATTCCAAGCTCAAGTTTCTGTACTTTTGGCAGATTTTTGAATGGCCCAGGAAGCATTAAAAGATAGAAGGAGTATACAGTCACTGTACCAAAAAGAGGAGGCCAACAACCAAGAACCAATGAAATTTAAGGAAGAATTCTAAGTTATACAGTGGCACTGGCAAAAAACAAGCCTCTGTCAGTTCTTCAGTCTATGGTGGCTTGTGTGTTGCTCCGATGCAGGAAGCGTATACCATTGATCTTCCAAATAGCAGCAGGGTTAGCCAAGCTGAAAAGATTTCAGCAGAGGTTCCAGACTAAGAGACTACAAAGAAAGACGAGGCTGTTCACTTGAGGGGATCAGCCACTGAAAAGGTCATGGACAGCAATGGAACAGGGTCAGATCCAGAGCCAGAAGAGGAGCCCCTCAGGTCAGAAAAAACTCAAAATACAACAGGTGAAGAGTTGCCTTTACAAAGTAGAGTCAACCATGATGACACGGATGGAATAGTCTTGGGGAGCCTTTATTTGCTAATGGGGTACAGCTCAGAATGAAAAGAACCAGCTGCAAACATCTATTAATAATTGTAATTTGAGTGCAAGAAGTGTGACGTCCTCAAAAATGAAATGGGATGCATAAAGTTTGACATCCTAAGCATTAGTGCGCTGAAACGAACTGGTAATGGCCATTTTGAACCATAAAAATGATAAATTGCACTGCAATCGCATCAAATTCATTGTCGAAAAGACATCTGATATGCATGCTAAACAAATAATCCCCAAAAAAGGGACTGTGTGAATACTGGATTGGAGGAGGGCTCATTAGCAACCTTCAATTTGCAGATAGCATCACTTTGTTCTCTGAAAGTGAAGAGGGCTTAAGTGCTTACTCATTAAGACTATACCTCCCCCTAAAGAATCCAAAATCGTATTACTAGAATAAGCAACACAATGAGAAAAAGGAAAAAACAGGGAAGTTGCCAGGGGTTCACTTTCTGGGATTAACAATCTGCTCATGGCAGGAGCAGTCAAGAAATCAAATTAATATTAGGCAAATCTGCTGCAAAAGACTGATTTATTAAAGTGTTAAAAAGCAAAGACAAAAAAAAAAAAAAAAAGCAAAGACGTCACTTGGAGGACTAGGGTATGGTGTTGGTATAAAAATACCAAACCATGGTGTTTTTAATCACTTCACTTGCATGCAAGGGCTGGACAATGAATAAAGGAAGATGGAAAATGAACGGATCCATTTGCTTTACGATACTGCTGAAGAATATATATCAGAAGAACAAATCCATCTCAGAAGCAGTACTGTCAGAACGAGAAGTAAAGATGGTAAGATTATGTTCTCACATACTTGGGACCTGTTCTCAGGGGAGCAGTCTCTGGAGAAGGAGCTCATGCTTGGATGAGGGCCAGCACAAAAGACGGCCCTCAACAAGATGGTTTGATACAGGACAACACGGGGTTCAAACAGCAACGATTGGGAAGATGGCTCAGGGCTGGGCAGAGTTTCATTCTGTTGTGCACTGGCTGCTAAGAGGTGAAACTAACTCTGCTGCTGGGAGCCACCAAATCATTTTGACCTCTTGCGGCAAAGAAGAAGCCCTGGTGGCGCTGCTGGGTAAACACTGGGTGCTGACCGCAAAGGGTGAGGGAAACCCACCAGCCACCCCATGTGCCAAAGACGAGGCTATCTTTCTTCTCCTGGGAAGACGCCCGGCCGTGGAAACTCTACCGGGGTCTCTGAGTCATAATTAGCTCAGTGGCAGTGGAGCTGGTTTTGTGGCAGCGTAGAAGTGACCCATAGAACTTTCTAGGCTGTCATCTTTATGGAATCGGCCAGGACTGTCTCCGGCACTTGCTGGAGTCAAACCACCAGGCTTGTAGTCAACAGCTGTGTCACCAGGACCCCTTTCTCCACACTGCATGAATAATTCTGTTAATCATTCCATGACACTACATACTTCATGCAATTAGAAAAGAGGAGGTTTTTACACTTTCATTTTACTATTTACCTTTATAAACACTTACATGGTATTCAACATTAAAATATAACCCCTTCTATTTTTATAAAATTTAAATTATGATCGACTCTAAGCAAAAAAACAACTATTTTTATCAATGTAAAAATACAGTATTTTATCATCTATATAATCAAACATTTTCCTAGTAACAAACATCAGTAAGTCTAAGAACATAACACAGGCGTGTGCCGTAGATTTCACTATGTAAAAATTGTGTGAAAGTAGTGCACACACTTTTTTTAAAGCTTACGCTCAGAAAACATTTTAAGATGCATTTTAGCATTTGTGTCTGATAAATAAGATGAGCAAAAGACTGTGCCAGGGACAGCTTAGGCCAGAAGACAACAGAGTAACACTGAAGATACTTAAGGGCAGAAACATGAGCAGAAACACAACACATTTCTATCTCACCAACATGACCTAAATTTATAAAAACCCTGAGTGAGGTATTTTGAATGAGTGAAAATGCAGAAATTTCTTCCCTGACCCCTTTCTGAGGAATCCACGGGAGAACAAGCTTCACATCAAAGAAATGGCAGGAGGGGCTTCAACTCAGAACTTGTAGCAATGAGTGTTAACAACAGCACACATTTCTCTTCCGGTACGAACAAAGGGTGAAACACGGCTTCATGATGGGGCAGAGATGACAGAACAGTGTGAGCGGCTATGTGCTACCATGAAGACACAATGGAACTACTAAAAACATCAGGAAACAGGGTCAGAGTGTTCAGGAAGTACAATAATCTCAATCACTAATAAAAACAAAAAAACAAAGTTGCTGTTGAGTAGACAGCGACCTTCCTGTGGGACAGAGCAGAGCTGTGCTCCATTGGGCTTTTGGCGGCTGGTTATTTTTAGAAGCAGATTTTAACAACCCTTTCTTCAGAGCCTGGACTCCAACTTGTAGCCCTTCAGAGAAGGTTCAAGTGCAAGAGACTCCCTCACTGATACAGCATTGTAATAAATGAGGAGGAGGAAGAAAGCAGGGAAAGGAATAGAAGTTACAAAGTAATTGCAGCATAACTCTCAGTAGAAAGATGAACAGAAGAGGAAAGAAATATTTTATAAATAGACATCGAGAACCTTATTTTCCTCAAATAAACATGTAACGGAAGAAAGACATCCACACATACCCACACTGAGATGGCGGGAAAGAGTGACTGCATCTACCGAGTACCACGGCCAGCATAACACATAGCCACCTACGAATGAACGTTTCACAAAGAACGCAATGGCATCAAGAAACCAGTGCTGCATGAGTGGGGCTAAAAAAGCCGCATATGAAGTTTTGGATTTTTTTTAACCAAACTAGCTTATACAGTATGGTAAAATACTGTTGTGTTATATAAAATACCAAAGCACATTCCTGTGCATTATCTCATTCTGTCTGGATGATGTCTGCAGCACACGTCCTGGAACCCAGGCAACAACTGCACAAAGAATAAGCATCACTTGGTTCAAGAGCGTCAAGCAATATTCCTGACTTCTACCCGCTAACCTACTCCCTGGTTTCTCTAAAAAGCTGAGTACGGTTTCAGAAAGAAAAAGTTATTCTCAATATTTTTAAAATGATGAGATCACTCAATCGAGCAACAACAAAATGAGAGGCAATGTAAGAGCTGGAGAGGTTGGTGAAAATCAATGGCTGTGTTTGAAAAGAAGCAACTTCCTCTGTGTCTACTCATCCACGAAGTGTTGCCAGCCTCAAAGCACGCTGCTAAGTTATCAAAATGAGAAACGGCCATACATTTCAGGGAACTGTACTAATGCAAATAGGAACATTCTCCTTAAGCTGCCAGATTGTCCTTTTCCTTCAAAGCAAGATAAAAGCCAGAGGAAAGAGTCTGAAATCACTGGAGTACTCTTTTTCAAAAACGAATAGGCCTTAAAACATAAGGAAAGAAAACTAGAAATCACATCTTACCTCCTTTTCCATAAAGTCAAACTCTGCTGCGCAGGTGTACAATAAAGTATCAAAATCCTTGTAACTGAAGAATTTTGATGTTAATAAGTTGCCAATGTGCGCCTAGTAAGAAATTGAATGAGGTACCATTACAGTAAGTCATATATTGTAATAATGCATAAGTAAATCTTAATGCGATCTAAAAATAGTTTTCTCTAAATAGGGTGCATTGCTGGCATATGGAGCGGGCGTACTTTTGTAAAGAATAACGTGCCTTATAAGCTGCGCCCCCTCCCCTCACTGCCGACTCCCTACTCCACCACAGTTCTCCCTTTCTCCGCTGATAGGTGATGCCCCACTGTGCTCATCAGCCTACCAAAGGTTTTATTATACTCTTGGGCTTTGCTGCTTACTGTACTAAATCTGGTGACACACACTATAAACATCTTTGCAGGAAAGGTTTGGTTTTGGTTTTAGCTAGAGGCTATCTGCCAGGCGGAGCTCAGTGGCATAATGGTTAAGAGTTGGGCTGCTAACCTCAAGGTCAGCAGTTTGAAATCATCAGCTTTTCCACGGGCGAATACAAGGCTT
>NW_022103904.1:468882-480215 GCF_000313985.2 Echinops telfairi
ATCAAACTGGTTCCAACCCATACAGGCTCTTTGCACAACAGAAGGAAAACTGCTTGGTTTTGAGCCATCCTCACAATTGTTCCTCGGCCTGAGTCCACTGGCCCAGTGCTGTAACCACTGTGTCCGTCCACCCTGTTGAGGGCCTCCTCTTTTTGGCTGCCCCTCCCTCCACTCCACCAAGCTAACAAGAAGAGCTGGGAAACTGCATAGTGATATAGAGCCCATTCATGGAAAGGTAACGATTATAAATGTAGTCAAAAATGCAATTAACACCAGGGTTCTGAAATAAATAAAGCAAATACTGACAGAACTGAAAGAGACAATTCAACAGAGTTTTATAGCGCTTACATTTCATTCTCCATAACTGATAAGACTATGGAAAATTCAGTAGGGGTATAGAAGCCTGAAAACACACATCAACCAATCTGATCTGACAACGTACGTTACAGAGTAACACAGAAAACACTTTTGCCCCCTTCCAGTACACATGAAACACTCTAGGGTGGTAGTATGTTATGACTAACCCTTAATACATTTGAAAAATAGAACTGTTCTATAAATGCAATGTAATTAAAGATTAAAAACCACATCTGGAAAAAAACTAAATATTTGGGAACTGGGAAGCATACAACTAAGTATCAACAAATAAGTAAATAAATAAACAAAAAACAAAACTCACTGCCATAGAGTTGATGCCAACCCATAAAGACCCTGGAGCATGAGGGAGAACTGCCACTGTGAGTTGTTGAGACTGCTCATTTTTCACATGCATAAAAAGCCCTGTCTGGGCGGAGGAGCCCTACAGGACCAATGGCGTGAGTGGCGATAGAGGGAGGGTACAGGGAGAGTGGGTAAAAAAGAGGGAACCGATTACGAAGAACTATATGTGACCCCCTCCCTGGGGGACGGACAACAGAAAAGTGGGTGAAGGGAGACGTCGGACAGGGCAAGATATGACAAAATAACAATTTATAAATTATCAAGGGCTCATGAGGGAGGGGGGAGTGCGGAGGGAGGGGAAAAATGAGGACCTAATGCCGGGGGTTTAAGTGGAAAGGAAATGTTTTGAGAATGATGAGGGCAATGAATGTACAAATGCGCTTTACACAATTGATGTGTGTATGGATTGTGATAAGAGTTGTATGAGCCCCTAATAAAATGATTTTTTTTTTTTTAAAGCCCTGTCTTTCTCCGGAGGAGTACCTGGTGGTTTCGAACTGCTGGCCTTTCACTTAGCAGCCCAACTTGCAACCACTGTGCCACCAGGGCTTCTTACAACGAAATAACATGGGCCAAAAAAGAACTAGAATCAGAAAATATTTTGAACGGAGTCAAAACTAAAAGTATAAATAAAATGGTTAAGAAGAAGCGAGAGCTGAGAAGGAAATGTAAAAACCTAACAACTTATTATTTCACCTGAAGAACTAGTAAAAGATGAGCCCACGGTCTTTAAAGCAGTTTTCCAAGCGATTTCCCCCCACAAGTCGCCAGAATTCAATTTGCCAAATGGAATTGTTTTAGCCATACTTTTTGACTTTTATTCAAGAAGATTATTTAAAGGGGGCCCCAGGCTATAGACCAAAACACTCCCCAAAAGTTAATTTTAATTCATAGTGACCCTACAGAGGGTTTCCAGAGCTGTAAATCTCTAAGGGAGCAGAGAATCTCATTCTTCTCCCCCCTCGGTGCGATTTGTGGATTTGAACAGCTGATCTTGTGGTTAATAGTCCAATGCTTCCTAGGCAGGGTACATACTGAGAATGGATCTAATTTCCCCAATGGAAAATCCTTCTCGACACCTGGGAGGTCCTGTCACTCTCTTCCTTTACTAATGTGAAAATGAAGAGTTTATGAGTTAATGTCCTTGGTTAATGTTACAAGGTGTTACGGCGACAACTAAATCATTTCTGATTTGGATGTTAACTGTTCCTACAGCACTTCTGATAGCCCTGATATCACATGAGACTATCATAAAAATGACAGGGGTCACTTAAAGCTAATGGAAACTGTTACCTAGTTGGCCTCCTTTGTGAGGAAGCAGGTTCCACAGACCTGGAAGTTAGGCTCTTTCACTTTCCTTCCTGCTGGCTCTCTACATCCCAGATGACCCAATTGCCTTTCAGCCCTCATCTTAAGCGTGACTTCTAGGAGCCTTAGATGCCTCTCCCATGTATTCTGAGGGCACGTGTTCTGATAAAGCCCTCACCAAGAAGTGTCCCTGTCTCTCACACGCATTCCACTGCCAAGGGACACAGCGTGTACGCATGGATGAATACACAGAAACATTGTAGAATCTTCACAATACTTTTAAAATCTCTCAGAGGTTGTAGAACACCTACATAATGACCCAGTTGTTTTCTATCATATTTTAAGAAAATATTTCCCCTGTTCCTATGTAAGTGGCCCCATAGATGAGTCATAAATGTCCTACGACTTTGCAGGACCCAGTTTCAAAACCACAGCTTTATTCTATTGCAGCAGGATGAAAATTTCCATAAAATTGCATTGCAGAGAGAAAAACAAACAAACGTGGTTTGCTTTACTACTTTTCTCGTGTTGGTTGATGAATTGCTTTGTGTTTTAGTTTAATCTCTGACAGGGTCCTGATTTAGGATGTACTGGCTGATTAAAATAAAGCAGGAAAAACTACTATTAATCTGAAGAATCTTTAAAGGTTACAAAGCAAAATTCTTTTTACTCTGTTAGCTCATAACTAACTACCAAAAAAAGGATCTCTGGGTCAGACCGCCTGGGATTAGCCTGGCTTAAGATTGAAGCCTTTTCGAACAAACCCCATACACGCATTAAACAGAAAGCTGGGGCGATAATGAGATTACAATAACATTCTGTAGTTTAAGATAAGGCTCCTAAAATGGCATCATTGCCTTTTTCAAAGCTGAATGATAAAGACACCAAAAACCAAATCCACTGTCATCAAGCCAATTCTGATCCTGGCTGCAAGCCTTTACAAGAGCAGACAGCCTCATCTTCTTCCTGAGGAGCAGCTGATGGGTTTGAAGCACCAACCTTGCGGTTAGCAGTCCAACACGTGACCAACAGCATCACCAGCCATATAAAAATTCTTGTACAGCCTTTAAAATTGGAGCTTAAATCTCTAGCATTTTCTTGCTTTTAATTTTTTTTAATTTTGTGATATAGAGACATCAATAGAAGGATTATAACAAGAAATTAGTTTCAGAATATCTATAGTTCTATTTCCTTTACAGTATGTTAAATAGATAAAAGAAAAGGTACACAGACTTTATCCTGGAAGTTACTTTAAACAGTGGTACTTCAATGGTGCCAGTAATTCATTCTCAGACTGCTTAATTCCTTATCAGACTTTGAAGTATGAGAAAAATGTACTTACATCATCTGCAATGCCAAAGATTTTAGATGTTAAATATTTGAGCATGACAGTTCCAAATAACCAAAAACATCCTTGGATGATCTACAAAAGAAAAAGAAGAGAGGCAAAACAAAAACAACTTGACATTTCCATTGCCTAAGCCATTCATAGACATAGCCTAGGAGGAAAAAAATAAGTGCTTTATCATACATGAAATAAATCTCTATAGTTAAGCAAAAGCACTAACAATGCATCTTAAAATTAAAAAATGTTGCTCCAAAATTAAGAAGCATACATACATATAATCTAATTCTCATATTAATGTATTAGAAGATTTATAGAGCAATTAATTTCCTCTTTTCCTAATATTTTTTTTCTTTAACCACACACTGCTCCTCAGAAGAAGCATGAATAATAAAATAAATAAATCTGGAAGTTTTAAACTACCTATGGAATGTTAATCTTAACTTGATTCATGAAAAGGACAATTTGACACATTAAATTTGAGCCTTAATATGTTATAAAACTCTGAAATCCCCTGTAATACACAGATCATTTTCTTAAGCGTAGTACATTAAGATCACTGGTATGTTTTAGAGAAGGAAAACTTATGTGTTAAACAGATTGATTCTTACCCATAAACTAAGTTCAGACATATTCATTTTCAGCAAATGTGGTTTCACTGCCAGCACAGCCTGCATAAAGAACAGAACAGTTAATACCTGCAGACATAAATTCAAGAACCAATAAAAACTTGGAATAATAACTCTCAAGAATACAAACTTCACATTGTTGATTTTCCATGCAAAATCAATGCTGACTTCTATGTTTCCTAACATAAGGAAATAAACCTACTATATCCATAGCAGAAGAGGCGGCCAGCGAGTAGTTTTTAAAAGTTGAAAATAGTATTACCATACAGAAATTTCTAACTAATTTTATGTATTTGATTTTTAGCTAAGAAATCAGCTGGATAGGTTTCAATTAAGCTTAAGATTGTCCTTAAGCTAATAATACTGACCCCTTGGAAGAATAAGACTACACATGGGATTTTGATGGATCAACCAAAGACTTCTGTCAAATGAACCCTTTCCAGGTGCACAGCCTTGCAAAGTATATTACTAACAGGGATCCCAGTCTGCTCTTATAAGAGTTGGCAAGATTATGGATGGAGATAAATCATAAATACTTGATCCCAAATAGAATATTTTCAGAAGTTTTTGAACATCTGAGAACATAAAATAAGTTATAATTCAGGTTTCAACATAACTACGAATATACACAAGTGTATGTGTACAACTAAATTACAAATAAGCACGCTATTTTCTGTTAACTCTTGACATCACTTATTTTTATACACCATGGCATAGTGGGCTATCGGTTGGGCTGCTATCCACAAAGCCAGTCAGCAGTTCAAAACCACCAGCTGCTCCATGGAGGAAAGATGAGGTTTTCTACTCTCAAGTGTTACAGTTTCAGTAAGCCACAAGGTCTGTTCTACCCTCTCTCACAGGGTTGTTATCAGTTCAAAATCACTTGATGGCAGTGTGCTTTGCTTTGTACATAAAGATGTTTAATTCATAATGAAGATACACCAAGATTTCAAGTACCTGACACTTGAACTAAGCTGAACAGAAATCTCCTAGAGAATATACATAAGAGAAACTTTATTCATATGCAGTATTCAACCCAATGGGTCCCCTCTACACAGGTAGTACTAGGTACCAAGGCCATCCATCAGGTAACAGTAGTACTTCCCATGTGCACAGGTAAAACACAGCAGTGATTGTACTGCAATATTTTCCAATTAAGAACTGAGCTTGTTGACTTCAAGAACTATATTTATTAATTCCCAAGCAAGTCAGGTAGGATTTTCTTAAATTGTTTTTCTTCATAGCTAATTCTTGTAATGGTATCTGAGCCACATATCTGAAAAGTGTGGTGGCCCAGAGTGGAAAAAGGAAAGAGTTATCTACCTTATAAAAGTTATAATCATAGGGAACATTAGCTACAATTGTCAGAGTAATGTTCTTTGAGAGAATAAAACAACTATTTTTTAATAGAACTTAATCACATATTCCTCACTAAAAAACAATTCTACCTTTCAAACTGATGCTTACTTTATAAAGGCTAGTGTGGTAAGCTGAAATTACTTGGTATGGATCTTCTACCCTCTTGTCTTTGTAACTTGGTACACCAAATGATCGAGTGGAACCATGCAAACGGAGTGTGTGAAACTCTAAATAGAGATTGGTCGATTTTGCCAATCTATTGGGTATAAAAGTGAGCCATCTCAGAAGAGATTCCCATGACCACCAAGAGAGAAAAGCCATCAGTGAAGCATGTGAAAGAACCCTATCTGAAGTGGTGAAGGCAGCAGAGGCAACAGAGGCCATAGCACAGAGACCATGAGACAGAGGCAGAAGGAGGCAGGCTTCCTAGACCATGCACAAGCAGAGGCTAGGGGACTGCATGACTGAGAGGCCAAGAACCAGAATGAGACATGCCAGGCAGCATGGCTGGAAAGAGACATTGTGGGCAAAGGGACTGTTATCTTTAAAATTTTCTAACCTGTTGGCTCCCATAGTAAATGTAACGATTGTGGACATTGCTTTGAGTTCTATGTAACCACTTCAATAAATTATTGAACCCATCAAAGAATCAGACCGCTGTAAGGATGTTTGGCATCAGAGTCGTATAAAGGACGGAGAGTGGAGGGAGGCATGTCTGACCTCTCTCTTGTGTCAGTTGGCCTTGGGCTGGTCTGAAGTTGGATTCCTCTCTTTACTGAAGTGAGAGGAGGTCACATGTGGCCCCCCAGCCATTTCTTCAGTTAGTCTTGAGATCAAGACTTATTTTTTTTAAGACTTATTTTAGGAAACAATATTTAGACAATAATGTACATTGAATCTATTAATCAATTTTAATAAACTTTCAGATGTGTCAGAAAATAAAAGGATAAAAGTGGTAACAAATCTAATTGGATTATGTTCGGTAGAGACATCTTTTTTAATGTCACCCTCACCGTCCAGAAATATCAAAATGAATCCCAAACAGGTACAATTTCTCTTTTGGTGAAAATTAGAGGGAGGAGAGTAGATATCTTTACTGATGGCATATTCTTGGGAAATGGGTTATTAACTAAATACTATTTGTATACTGGGACAAAGAAATAGACAATCTCAAATTTGCTAGTGGTTATAGATGTCAAGAAAGCCAATAGAATCAAAGTAACGTAAATGATTATTCAAGAAGTAGAATATATTTCAATTAGGACCATGCAGGATGCATTTTTCTTAAGAAAGTTGGCCTACACAAAAGCACATGCAATTCAGAAATAACAAATAATGAAGACATTTTAACAGTAAATTCTATTGAAAACAGATAAAACCATCATAGGAGTTTTCAAACTTAAAGAGGCTTTTCTATCTAGAAAGGATCCCTGGGAGCATAGCGGGTCCCGCATTAGGCTGCTAACCACAAGTGAGCAGTTCAAGCCCAACGGCGCTTCGTGCAAGGAGATGAGGCTGTCTGCCCAGTCAAGACTGACAGGCTCTGACACCCTATGTAATGGTGCTAGCAACTGGAATCAACTCCATGGCAATGGATGGAATTTAGGTCTGGAAAGCCATCCTGCTAAAAGTGGCAGTGAGTTAGATGAACTTTCACCATTTATCGATTCTATAAAACAGCTTCCCCATAATCTCACTCTGTTCTGGGGAGTGATTCAGCAAAACACTGCTGAATTCATCACCAGATTTAACCACACAAGTATGGGGACAGACAGCTCCACAGGCCTCTGATCACAGCGAAGGGGCCACTGTGAGATGGTACAGTGGACAGGAGTCGGAGAGTGGGGCAGTAACGCAATGGAAAAGGAGAGTGTAAAGAGAGCATGCGGGCGTGTGTCAAGTGAACTCTGGGGCCAAAACTGAGGTGACTGATAGATAATAGAAGAAAACAATAGGACAAAGATGAGGAATGGTGTTATGTTTGTTTTTTTTGGGGGGGGGGGTCATCAATACACTTGTGGTTAGGCCATCCCCACCCCCTGCCACCCTCTTGTAAAGGAACTATTTAAATACACCATCACATATGGAAGGAAGTATTCAGGAAGACACTAGAAAGAGTTCCTACAGAACATTTCCCTGGAGCCAGGAATCCCAAACTAGTGAGGTATTTAAGGAATACTTACCCAGATAATTACCAAAGAGGAGGCATAATAAGAAGTTAATAACATTGAGTTTCCAAACATCAAAACAAAACAAAGTGCGAGAGAAATCTGGGGGGAAAAGCCAAGAAATGAATAATTAATATGCATTTAAAGGCAACAATATTCACATTGATATTATGAAAACTTCCCATGCTCAAAATAAAGAAAATTTCAATGATAAAAAAGGAACGAAATAACGAAACGTGAGCTCACTTCCACCCAACACCGGAAATCCCCAGAGTACCAACATCAACACTTTCGAGCATCTCCATTCAGAAAGCCACATGCATATGCTCTACTCTTTAAGTATTTCTAAAAGCATAAACAGAAAACTGTCACATATGTAATACTATTAACTTTATTCATAATAACTTCTCAGAGAACCAATCTAGCTCCTTTGGTTTAATAGCTGGACTACATTTTTTTTAACCAATTACTGCCTAGTGTTAACTGCTAAATGGTTTCCAGTTTTGCGTCTGGTCTTGTTTTAGTTCTGAGACGGGTAATATATATATCTATGTATAGGTCAAAATCCCTCGGTGGTGCCCACAGTTAGTTAATACTGGGGGTTACTACATGGAGGGTTGGAGGTTTGAGTTCACCCATGGAAAAGAAGGACCCGGTGACCAACTCCTTAAACCGAGTCACGGGAAACCCTGAGCACAGCTGTGGGCTGACGGGCAGAGGGTCACCATGATTTGAACCCCATTCAGTTAGTTTTAGGTACATGTCAACACATTTATGAGCTAAATTACAAGCAGTGCAATTCAAGGATCAAACGCTACCAACATTTAAAAACTTGAAAAACTATTGCCAAATTAATAATTCTACAAAAAACTGGACCAATTTACTCTCCCAACAAAAAGGTGTGAACATTCCTGCTGGCTAATATGTTTATGTATGATTCTTTTAAGGATTTGGAATTAAATAGGATAAAAGTGTTATCTCATTGTCTTCCTTTTCCATTCTTTTAACAATATGTGAGTTTTAGATTCTTTTTTCCATTTTCTCATATTGCTATTTTGTGTATTTAGTCTCCATTGCTTATGCCTGTGATTGGTAATTTTCTATTGGGTTTTTTATTATACAAGAGTAAGTAAAGTATTATCACAAAATTATATAAACATTTATTAAACAAAAATATCAAAATGTGAGGCTATACTTTTTTATATTTCTAACCCTTTCCCAAAGAATGCTGCACTCTTAGACTTATACTAAGTCAAAGCCACAGTTGTGACATCTTCTGGGGACTCAAATCATCTTCCTTTTAAATAGTCTTTAAGTTTTAGGAACAAAAGACATCTGTAAGGGCAATATCAAAGAGTGGCTAGAACAACGCTTCTCTCTGAAACTCTTACAAGACAGCCAGTGTCACTCAAAGAATGAAAAGGTGCGTTATCACAATGGGGAAGATCCCTTGGAGCACCATTCCTGGCCTTCTGCTCACCAGTGCACTTGTACATTTCCTTAAAAGTGTTTTCTAGTTAAGCCCCCATGACTGTCCTCTGTGCTTTTGAGAAAAATCTATCAAGATAACCCCTTTGGAATTCCCCCAAGCAGTTGCCATAATCTTCTGAGATGCCCTCTCTCCCTTGAATTTTAACTTGAATTTAGCCAGCCCAGCAAATCTCCTCAGATGCCCTATTTTGACTGGGAGTTTTCTTGGAAGGCGCCCTCACGAGACTAAGAAAATGTTATTCCTGAGAGAACTTGGCTGCAGCTATTCACTGATCAGGGACATGTCCAAACATGTTTTGTTTAGAATAAACCCATGAAGCGTAAATTGCAACCCTAATAGTAATACTTTCTGATTTAGCCTTATATCGACAAGTACTGAACTTCTAGGGAACAGTCATTACAATCTTACACAAGATTTAACATAAAACAGAAAAAGTAGGCATTCACTACAATTAATTCTAGACAAGTAGAATAAATCTGCTATCAAAATAATCCAAGTATAAAGAAAGATTAGCTATTATCCCCAACCCCACTTTGAGTAGAATGATAAAAATCCTAATAAAATAGTAGCAAACTAAATCCAGCAATGTATAAAAATTGTGTTTAACCCAGAAAAGCAAGTTCTCTTAATATTGCAAAGGCAATGAGTGTAAATGACCACGGAAATAGACAGAAGGAAGAAAAAGATCATCTAAACAGAACCAGAAAAGTATGTAATTAAATTTAACACATTTTTTAAAAAAAATACTCAAAGCATGACAAAGACATGTCAGTTTCAAATAGTTGGCCAAATCTGAAATAATGTGAGCATCAAAGTTAATAATGAAAATAATGGATTATACCACACTGAATGAATTATAAGCTATATATCCACATAGATGGGTACACATACAGTCAATATCAGATGAAAAATGGGATATTTACCTAGACTCAAAGTAATTCCCCACAAAGTATTACCAATCATCAAAAAAAAAAAGAAGAAAGAATAATTTCACAGTGAAGTCACAAGGCAGGCACCACCTCAAATTAAGTGATCGAAGTTACCATTATCAGTAAATGCACAATTAAAGTTACAGGCTGCCTGATACAATACAATGAGAAGAATGCAGACAAAATCACTTTTGTGATAGATACCTCCACCAAAGAAGGACACGTGGAATCTCATGAAAAGAAAACATCAGACAAACCCAAGCTGAAAGGCATTCTACAAAATGGCCTGCAATCTTGAGAAATATCAAGAGGTTGAAAGCCAAGGGAAAACAAGGGAAGTGCTTCCAGATTAAAAAGACAAAGAATGACATCACCCCTAAAAAGTCAGCTTCTGGGCTGGCTCCTTTGCTGTTATAAGGGCATTATTGAGACAATTAATGAAATGTGAATACTGGATGGCAGTATTGATCAATGTTAATTTTTTAATTCTGATGATGGTCTCAGTTACATTTATAAAAAATATACTTTATTCAGGAGTGATGGTATATCAGGTCAGCAACATATTCACAGATGCTTCATGGAAAAACAGCTCTTTGCAAATTGGTTATAAATATGAAATTATGTGAAAACAAAAAAATACTGCAGGCAGTCTCCTAAGGTGCAATGCTTTCAGCAATGGACCAAAGAAGAGTGAATAAAATCAGAGAATAAAAAGAGAAGCCAATTCATCGACAGCGCTAACGGCCCTAAAACGGAAAGAACTAGAATCTCATTACAGTACTAGATGCTAATGGCCCTTAGACAGTCTTTAGACCTGCAACTGAATTCACTGTCAGTGGGCTCAGTTTTCAGACAGGTCTCTAGGAGATGTACCAGGGAGGCACCCCCTCCTTACAACAATCAACCAAACAAGATTAAAAAAAGGCAACAGCTGCCCTGGGATAAAGCCCCGAAAGCTGGGAGGGACAGTGAACCCAGGGAAGCAGTGGGAATAGTGATGCTGCACGGTGGGGAATGCAAGCAGCATCACAAAGCCAAGCGTGGTCTGCACTGTTGCATGAGCAATCAATTTATTTTGTGAACTTTCACCCAAATCACAATAACTTTTTAAAAAAATCCTTTTTCAGGATTCCTAGACAGCAAGTAGAAGCAAGGGTATAAGTATTGGGGGGGAAAACAATGCCGAGTATGCAAACATGGAATTACTAATCAGAAAAAACAACAGAGAATCTATAGATAAAGTATTAGAACAAGAGTTTAGCAAGTTTGCTAGAAATTAGACCACTGGGCAAAAATCAACTATATTTCTATATAACACAACAATATGAAATTCATCAGAAACACCATTTGTAAAATCAAGAAAAAAAAACTAAAATTAAACTT
>NW_022103904.1:481602-496632 GCF_000313985.2 Echinops telfairi
AAAAAAAAACAAACCCCAAGTCAACACAACTTAAAGCACTGTAAAAATTTTATTTAAAAATTAACCCTTTTATATTTTAGGAGAACATCATAGAGAATATCTTTGTGGATTCTTAATAGGACTGAAATGTACCACATGGGATGAGGTTTATAAGGTTTCCTACATTCACATTAGTGCCTTTTCATTAAAAGAAAGTGAAAAGCAAGTCAACATTGGGATATTTATAATACGTAATTGACAAAACCATTTCTAAAATATGTAACACATTAAAAATCAGTTTAAACAAGACAGAGTAAAATATGTAAAAATTGTGCATAAGCATGCCACAGAAAAAGGAGTCACAGGGCCCACAAATATATCAAAAGATGCTCAGCTTTATTTAGAATTACCAAAATACAAAACCACACTCACTGACATCTGCTTGATTCTGACTCACAGCAGCCCTGTAAGACTTCCCTATGAGTTTCCAAGTGGCAAATCTTTATGGAAATAAAAAGACTCATCTTTCTCTCTTATTGAGAAAAAGAGACATGCAAGTTAAGATCACAAGCTAGCAAATCTGAGATGTAGTCAATCAACATGGTCCTTCTGGCCATAATCCCTTATGTGATGTTTTATATTCTGGACGCTATGCCTATGGTTATAATCCCATTTTGGAGGGAGTTTTCTGCTATGATAATGGGGACAGAATGAAGGTGAGAGAGAGATCAAGTCTCTAACTTAGTTGAGGGTATGAACCAAGTCACTCCCTTTTGTTTCCTTGGGGATATGGTCTGCTGAAGGCCCAAAGCCAAACCTCAACACCAGTCCTCTGTGTATAGGGCCATATCAGACACAGAGAGGGATCCCAGGACCCCTGGAAGAGCAACGTGCAAGATCTCTGTGGTGGAGGCTGAGACTAGAGGCAGCAGACTCGGAGAAACAGTGCTAAGACTATGAGGTACTTTCTCGTCGTTTGGCACGAGACTATGGGACTGTAAGATAGAACGACAGGTGGGCTTCTTGGTCCACAGAGGCCAAGGCCAAAGGACCACATGGCTGAAAGGCTCAGGATCAGAGATGAGGCTACAGGCTGAACAGAGGTGTTGCTGTGGACTGTATCCATCTTTTTACTGATCCCGGCTTGTGGTAACCTGTTAACTCCCTTAATTGTGAGTACTGTCTATTTAGTTCTGTGTAGCCACTGCAATGAATGATCAAGGCCAGCATAGAGGCAGAACATGGTAGAAAGAATAGTCGGTGTCAGAGCAGGGCTAAGAAGGATGGAGGGGAAGGCCTGTCTGATCCTTGCCTTCTGGCAGTAAGGGAGCTAGAGGAGGTCAGCTATGACCCCCCATGGCATTTGCTGCAACTCCACACTGACCAGACGGGAAAAACATGAAAAATGTTGTAGAATAATGTGAACTAATACACAGTGCTATTTGAAGTGGTCCGATCATTTTAGAAAAACAATCTGGTATTAAATTATGAAGTTGGACGTGTACATTATTTTTCACCCAGCAATTCGACTACTAGATAAACACTCTCAAGAAACTCTTAATATATGTGCCTCAGGAGATAACTGTAAGCATATACAACATCATTCATAACAGACAAAAAAGGAAATAACCTAAATGTCCTTCGATGAGAAATGTATAAATTGTGTTGCATTCATACAGTGGAAAATAGAAACACAGCAAGATTGCCTCAACCCCATCAACATACAAATCTCAGAAGCCTGAGTGAGAGCAGAAGTCACACAAATGATACCCTTCACAAAGCTTAAAGACAATACCAATATTTAATACTAAAAATATGTATTATCTCAGAGACATATATAGTAAAGTTATAAGTAAAAGCAAATTCATTGTGACAAAAAATAATCAGGACAGTGTTACTTCTCGAAATGAGAGAGGTGTGTTTGCGGAACACAGGATTTCAAAAGAATAAGGTTCTAGTTTTCAGCTGGAGGTTGGGTTCATGATTTTCTTTTTTCAACCTTGTTCATAATTTTCCTATATATTGTAAATGTCCTTTTATATGTAACAATTATTACACAATGAAACAATGGTATATTATAAAAATCATAGAAAAAAAATATACAAATTGTAAAACCCAGTGATGAGAAGGCAAATGTATTACAGCAGCAGTTCTCAACCTATGGGTCACGACCCCTGTGAGGGTCGAAGGACCCTTTCACAGGGGTCACCCGTTTCATAACAGTAGCAAAATTATAGTTGTGAAGTAGCAACAAAAATAATTTTATGGTTGGGGGGTCGCCACGACATGAGGAACTGTATGAAAGGGTCACGGCATCAGGAAGATTGAGAATCACTGTATTAAAGGATGCTGACTTGGTTCATCAACATCAACCAAAGTGGTCCCATCAACTCAAGGTATTCTTTTCCAAGACAGCTGCTTGGCTACTTTTTCTCCTTTCAACTAACTCTGCTTCAATGCCCTCCTTTGCATTTCAGAAGAACTGATCTGACCTCCTCCTCTAATGCCTTTTATCTCCCAGCCTCTAAAGCATTTTGACCTTAGTGGCCCCTAGACTTAGTGGATTTAGACTCTGATCTGTCTTACATGATTCATTTCCACCCACCCTACCCCCGCCCCCCAGCTCTCCATGGTTCTTCTTATCATCTAGCATACCATAGAACTTGCCCTTCCCTATGTTTATTGTTCTTCATCCTTTGTCTTCCCTCCCTCCTCCTCTGGAATATAAACTCTAGGATTTTTGTAGCTCTCCTCACTGATATAGCCCACTTCTCTAGAAAGCCAGAGCTCAGTGACAGAACATTCCACTTCATTTTAATAGAAGCCTCCAGGATAATAGCCATTCTATTTTTCTCTCTATCTCTTTTACTGATAATGTACATTCAATTCACAATTGCAAATTTAATAATAGGACCAAGATTAAAACTATCTGGGTGGCCTATTTAATATAGGGTCTGTTGACTATCTCCATTTGTGAATAAAACTTGTTTGAGTTATAAAACCATGTTACAATCAGTTTCACCTATGTATCACATATTAATTATGAGTCTTACATCATAAAATAAAAGTAAAGGGAGCTAACCTTGCTACCATCTTGCTAAATACCAGATACCATGTTAAGTGTCTTAAACACATTACCACATCTAAAACAAAAAGTAAAAGATCATTACCATGTGTATATAAATAATCTTCCGTAATTTGCATATATCAATGTACCCCACAACATATACTGCAAACAACGATGCAATCTGAAATTTAAAAAGAAATGAAGTTAAAAATAAAAATTACATATAAAACCGGTAGCTAAACAATGAAGAATTATATTATCTTAAGTGTTGGGTCAAATTGATTTTTTATTATATAGACAGTGAGCAGCTTTCATTTCATTTGCCACTTTACTAGTAGGGATGATCTATCAACATAAAAAAATTAGTTGATTTTTCTCTCAATTACCTATGTGAACTTTTCTCCTTTGTGAACCATCTAAAATAACAGTCCATTTTAAATCTGGGTTGAAACCACAATGTTGTGCCCATCCAAAAACCCCAAACTTAATTATAACAATTAATGCAAAATTAGGAGGGTATAATTAACCCCCAAATAATTATGTAATGTCTATGTGACTTAAAATACATTAATTTCATCTTGTTAAGCACTCTTTGTAAGAATATCCTACTCTCATTCATTAATACAGATGTTCAAGCACTGATTATAATCAAATTCATCAAACCTCAAATTAGGAGAAGCCCTTTCACTACAATGATATTATTTTTTAACTTCAGGATTGAAAAAAATGTACTATGTATTTAGCAAGAATTCTAATAATATTAGAGTAAGGTGAATAAAGTGATAAAACTATAGCAATGTACCACTTTGGGTAAAATAGAAAGCGATGTGCTAAACATTAGCTCTCTGTTCTTTTCCAAGAACAAAGAAATTCTAACTAAAGTCCCCATCTCTCTTACAACACCATACTTTAAGCAAACTGCAAAAGAGTTGAATACTTCAACATACGACTAAAGTTCCATTCATCAAATTTTATCCCCAAGCAATATACAACAAACATTTCCATTACTAAGGAAAACAATACCCTCCTTTATCCATGGTTACCGAGGGGAAGAGCACTGCATTGCCAGCAGTGACAGAAATCACGCAGCAATACAGAGGAAGTGGATGTTCCCATTATGCAATTTAACCCCAACTACAACAGCTCATTGCCATGGAGTGCATGCCAACGGAGAGCAACCTTCTAAGACAGCGTAGAACTGCCCCTCTGAGTTTCTAAGACTAACTGTTTAACGGGAGTAGAATGCTCCCACCTTCTCCCAAGGAGCACCTGGTAGCTATGGCTAGAGGTAACTAAATGGAGTCCATTTGTAAAATTAACAAACAGTAATAAAAGCAGTTAACCTTACAGACATCTTGCTACTAGACACCATGTTAAGAAACTTCTATACATTACCACACCTAATCCTAACCATAACCCCGTAAAGCCATTCTTTGCTTCGCTGTGCCCGGAATGAAGGAGCCCTGAGAGCGGAGGGGTTTCACAATGGGCTGCAATCCACAGGGCTGTCAGTTGAAAGACCCCAGCTGCTCCTGCTGAGAAAGACGTGCGGCTTTTTGCTCCCGGACACAGTCACAGTCCGGGAAATTCAGAGTCACTTCTACCCTGTCCTACAGGGTCACTATGAGTCGGCATAGGCCAGATGAGTTCATTGCGTTTTTGCCTTTTTTTTTTTTTTTTCAATGTCCTAAACAAGAAAACTGAAGCTATGGAAAGGTATTTTGTACAGGTCAAGAAGCCAGTGAATAAGAGTTAGGACTCAATTTTAGATCTGATTCAACAGCCCAAGAAAGTCATTTCAAATAATATTCAGTAGCAGCTCAGATCGAGTTACATGACTATGATCAGCATCAGAGAAAAGCAGTGAGCAAGAGGGCTGGGGTGGGATGATACCTCCTCCATTTACTCTCTTTCAACAGCTACCTGCCTTATCATTAAACGGCTTCAAAAAAGTTCATGGAAAAATTCCATGATCTAATTCCATTTTTCCACCAACTTTTTGCAGCTCCCTTGTACATTCTTATTTGAAAGGTGTCAAAAACAGACATAGAAGAGAGAGAAAAAAATAGATTGGAGTTATATAAAAAACACAGTTTTCTATCCTGTTATCTACAGTATATTTAAGAGAAGCACTTACAGCTTTCTATCCTGTTATCTACAGTATATTTAAGAGAAGCACTTACATTTTTAGTACTAGTTCTCTCTTGAGCACACTAACAAATTCTGAATAACAGAGATAAGCATTTTTACAAATTTGAATTCAATAAATGTGTTCTGCTAGTAAGTATACTTATTAATAAATAAATCTTATACATTTCCTGCCGCTGAATGTTCCCTAAAAGTATTAACAGAAAACATTTTACAACTTAAGAGTCATACTGCCCCTCAGTTCCATAAGTTTATACAAATGAGTTCACATAACCAAATCAGTTTTAAAAATATAGAATCAAATTACCTGAGTAAGAAGTACAAACTGAGCAAATTGCCAAGGAAGTATGAAAAATACATTGGAAACACAGAGCGCAATCAAGCTTACTCTATAAAGTTTCGTAGCCCTTGAAAAGATAAAATAAATATTAGTAAGTTTAACCACATAGTTTACAACGGCTGCAAATCAGGATCTCAAAACATGATCTGGTAACAACATAAGGTGCTCATAAAAAGAACCAATGGGGTAGAACATATACCCCTTGACACTCAGTTACAACCATCCTCTATGACAGATGAATACCTATCATTACCACTACACCAACACAAAGCCTTCAGGGAGAAGGAAGCCAGCCAGGCCAGGAAATGCACTGGATTTCTTTCAAACTCTCTTTTGGTAAATTCATACTCTAACATTTTTGCATGTTGCAGCCAAAGGATTTACAATTGTGGGTGAAACAAACTGTGCTTATAAAAATCATAAAAAATGGCAGATTATAAGTACTGAATATTATATAAGGAGGCCTGGTGGGCTGCTAATCACAAGGTCACCAGTTCAAACCGATCGGCCAGGCAGACAAGCAATGCAAGCATTCAAATTAAGGGCTGGGCAGTGAGGCCGACTCTGGAGGGTGTGCGATTAAAGTTGGCTGTGGAAGAGGTAGGGCATAAAAGAGTAAAAGGGAAGCAAGGACAAGCCTTTCTTTAGTACATCTACTTAGTCCTGACTTGTACTTAGGGCATTTTAAGGAGAACGAGGTAATTTTATCTTCCATGCTAACTCCAGAGAGTACTTTCCTCCTAAATCCATGAACCAATGCAAATCCCCCTAAGATTCCTGAAATCTTCACAGAGCTGGCATCAAGGATTCTGAATCTTCAAGTTATCTATTAAGGAGCAAAGTGTTTTGAAATAGAAAATATATCACTGCATCCTAAATAGTTTCTATTCCATAAGCAGTTGTTTCAATTGCACATTTGTGGGTACACGTGTGTTTACTGAGTCACCCTCGCAAATTAACTTATTATAGGTCAGTGGGAAAGTTCGAAAACCACTGTCCAAAATAAAGCAGGTTTTGTACTGCTTCTAAGACAGCCCTCGTCGCACAGTGGGTGTGAGTCGAACTGCTCACCAAAGTCAGCCGTCCAAACGCACCACCTGCGGCGTCACAGGAGAATAATGAGGATCTCTGCTCCAGAAAAGATTCAGTCTTAAAAACCCGCTCATAGTTCTCCTGTGGCCCACAACTGGAATGCATTCAATAGCAGTGGGTCTTATATTGCTTTTAAGAAGTCTTGGAGGAGCAGTCACTTAAGGAACTGGGTTAGCAGTTAAAACCCACCAGCCCCCTCCACAGAAGAGAGATGAGACTGCCTGCTCCTATAAAGATTTACAGTCTTGGAAACCCTCAGGGGCAGTTCTCCTTTGTCTTACAGGGTTGCTATGAGTCAGAATTGACTTGAAAACAGTGTTTTTAATATTGCTTTGCAAGTGCCCTGGTGGCACAGTGGATCCGCGCTTGGCTGCTAAGGAGAGAGAGCACCCATCTATCATCATTTGAGAAAAAAATGTGGCACTCTGTTCTATAATGATTAGCGTCTTGGAAACCCACCTAAAATTCAGTGGTTCTTCTCAGTGTCAGCCCCTAATGTGAGTAACTGTGTGGGGACAGCTCAGCTGTGGAGCACTACTTTACTCCACCCTTGAGGGACATACTCCGGATGGTTGTGAGGATGTTTTAGTTCCTTGTCTTTGCCCATTACTAGAGGCTATTTCCAATCCTTGGCTCAGGATTTCCTTGCATCTTCAAAGCTAATGATGAGAGGGGTTGAGTCCCTCTCACGGATTCACTGAATTGAGAAAAGGTATAAGAAGCGGAAGAACTAGACGGCTGTATATTGATGGCATTATGTGAGAGAGTGCAAAACTTCTTCAAGGGTCTGACAGGCGGACTTCAATAAAGGCATCCCAGAACCAATAGAGCAGAGAGAGCTTATGCATTCATAGTTCACATTCTCGGAAGGCACTTTAAAATCCAATAAGGAAAGTAGAATTAAGGAAGAGCAATCAAGTTAGCGTTGCAAGGATTGTCAAAAGCCAAGGGAAAAGAGGCCTCCAATGCCACCTTCTGTCATAGGTGCGTCTGAAGACACTACACAAGGGTTACGTGATGGCGTCACTCTGCCCCGGCTGGACTGATCACAGAGGGAAGCTGGGTTGTCCAGATGGTTTGGTTTAACAGATTTCCACAAGGTTCCTCTGAATTTGCAGCTCACTAAAGGAAGTTCTTAGTCAGAGCCACCTTTATGTTTTTATTGTACTTAGTTCTATTTCTTCTTATAAGCGCCATTTAGTTTGGTTTTGATCATTCCTGATCGAGGCAGGATCTGTCTAAACTCAGTATTTATCAAGAGGAAATGGGATAGAATTGTGTTATTTGCTCTAGAGGGCTACATCTTATCAAATACATTCTACTCCACACGGTCATCACTGCAAACCCGCCAGCCAGCTCCGTAAGAGACAGCCCTTTCTACTCTCTCCCGTAAACAATCACAGTTTCGGAAACTCACAGGGGCCGCTCTACCCTGTCCTATAGGGTCAATCGATGGCAGTGAGTGTGGGTTTTCTTGCTGTTTCAGTATGGCAGTGGCAGGGGGTGCAGTCTTGGGTGGCAGTGGCAAAAAAAAGACTCGAGCAAGTGGAGAGGGCAGAAGAATGGACGCAGACTGGCAGCTCCTTGGACAGTCACTGCAGACTGCCGGGAGGAAGGAAAAGAATTAGGTTTTGCTACTAGAGGTATCCTTACTAATGAAATCCAGCAACAGGATCATCTAGTTAATTGTTTTATTGCATTGATATATATATATGCAATGATAGAAGCTCAGAAAATTCTTGTTGAAGTCATTTAATGCAGAAAGAAACGGCCATAGTTACCTGAGAATATGAGTCACGAGCAACATCTGCAGGACAAGGAACGGGTACGAGAAGCTTTCCCGGAGAGGTGGCGTCCACATCACACGGGTGCACTGAAACAGAGGCACAGCATACGGCATACTTGTTACATTCCTAAGTAAGGCAGAGCCAGCAAAAGCTGCTCTGCATAAATACAAATAGAAGTACTTTTCACACCTAATTCAAACAGTGTTGTGAAACAAGAAGCCACTGGATTTTCATAAACACCAAAACTGAGAAAGAAAAAAGATTTAGAGAACAGGAAGCACATTACTTAGGATCTTGTGACATGTTAAAACAACCAACTGTCCACAAGAAGAGTATCAAACACTTCAACTGCAGGCACAAAGGATAGGGGAGGGCCAGGACCAGCAAGAACATGCTATGCCAACATGCACAGCGCTTCACTTGAATTGGTGGTCTAACTGTGGACTGCCTCTTTTGACACGGATTAAATAAATGAAAAAACAAACAAACAAGCAACCATGGCCAATTCTTCAAAACTTGGTATAGTCATCAATATTAACATTTGTAAAGAATTTCACATTTTTATTCATAATCCTACTAAAAAGAACACTTTATTTGGCTTTTTACTTCTTCTGTACTCCAAGACATACACATTTTTAAGTGGGAAAGGGAGAGGGCTGGATATCAAAGCTAACAAAAAATATCTTAAAATACAGAAGCACCAACTTTTTGCTATGTTCATTTTGAGCATAATAAAACATTACACTATCTCAATTCTCAATCATGTTTCTAGAGAGAGAAAATAAGGCCATCTTTCAGTGTAAGAAAGTCACAGTGGAAAAAAAAACACTCTAATATCATTAGCACTAAGCTGGTCATGCTAGCAGAAATCATATGCAAGTAAGGCTACTTTAAAAGACTACACAGAATTTACAAAGACGGCAGTGGAAATTATGAGGCTGCAAAAAGTTCATGAGAAAATTCCATTATCTTTTAACTCCACTTTCCCACCAACTTTTTTGAAGCACCCTCGGAATCCTTTATGTCAGCTCTGCACAATTAGATCTTCCTGCTATTGCTATAGAAGGTCTGAGTCAACGTTCCTTTTTTTCCCCTAGAGTTAATGTCTTCTATAAAATTACATGGATATCTAACTATAAATGCACTCTTGGCATAAGAGAATCATGTAAAGATTGAACAAGGCTTTCAAAAATTCATGTTTGTTATGAGAATGCAATTTAAATAAAAATTGTTGTTTATTTGATCAACTAGAGAATTCTGTATGATTGATAGTAGATATAACCAAAATTTATAAAGCTATCAATCTCTGTAAAAAAACCAATAAGAAAGTATTCAAACTATATAGTGCAAAAATTGAGAATTATCTTCATATTTCAAATGTGGCTGTTCACCCACATTTATTACGTCATCCAAATTCAACTATGCTGTCATCTTTTAAAGATTCACTCCTCTGCTAGCTAAAGTCGCTCAAAATTCTTTAAAACTCAATTATAGCCTCCACAAAGCAGGGATGAAAATGCACAACTTAAAGAATTATAATAAACAGCAAGGTCTTCTCACTCTAAAATATTAAGAATGAATGAATCCAAATGTCTATGAAAGCAATTCTTATTGGTTTTTTTTCCTCATATAATGTGCTTTACTAGATCTGGTACCCACATAATTGTGGGTCCAGAGTATCCCATATAATTTGCTTGAATCATGCTTTAGGCTTAATAAATACTTTTTCCCAAAATTGTAATTTTAAATAGAATATAATAATCTCCTAGTCCCCTCCATAGGTCACGAGTTTAAATGTTAATGCATTTTTAGGCATTAACTTAAATTTAAGAATTAAGGAAAAAAATACAGTTGACCTGTGAACAATGCTGGGGTTAGGGGTGCCAATCATCCGTGTAGTCAAATACTTACATTGCATTTAGAGTTGAACCTGAACAAGAGTGGGTGGGCCCACTTATACACCATTCTTCCCCCATGCTGCCTCAATGAGCTCACGCATTGCAAGACTTGGCTTAAGCGCCAAGTGACACGAATCAACTCCATGTGAGCAGCTCCTAACGCCACCACCTCAATTTCTCTCTCTAGTATAGACGATTTAAACACTACTGCTCAGTATGTAATTTTTAGCACATTTCATAGCAATGAATAACACTGCAGCATAATACTGCCCAGAAGTGATGCTGTTCTTAGCTCTCTTTGGGCTGACGCTGGCTCATAGTGACCTTACACACTGGAAAGGAATTATTGCCTTGCCTCTCTGAGTCCATCGCGAAGGCTAGTGGTACAATCCATCTCACCGCTCCCTCCCTCGGCTTCCTGGCCCCAACTACACTAAGTGTGATGTCCTCTTCTAGCAGTGTTGTGTCACAGCAAATGAGTCGGACAATATAATATTCTTTTGTTAAGGGGTTTTCACTGGCTAATTTTCGGAAGGACAAAGCCTTTCTTTCTTCCTAATCTGTTTCAGTCTGGAAGTTCCACTGAAACCTGTTCACCATGGGTGATCCTGCTGGTATCAGAAATACTAGTACCACAGCTTTTGGCATCACAGCAATACACAAGTCAACATGGGGCAGCAAATGACAGACAGGAGTGGCAGTATACTACCTGGAAGTTGTTGACAACAAGCTTAGTTTATTTTCTGCTTAGCAAAGACCGGATTTTTAAAATAAATTACTCAAAATTCAAAAACTAAAGAATTTCAACAAAACCATCAAACCAAACTCACTGCCTTTGAGTCAATACTGATTCATAGTGAGTGAGCCTGTAGGACAGGACAGAACTATCCCTGTGGGTTTCCGAGAAAATACTCTTTAAGAGACTAGAAAAAAGCCCCATCTTTCTCCTGAGGAGCACCTGGTGGTTTTGAACTATGGACCTCGTGGTTAGCTGCGCAACACGTAACCACTACAATAGGAATTTCAACAACTGTTTCATTTTCCAATCTCTACTTCAAATACTTTACTTATGACTTGGAGACTTAGTATAACAGAATTCCACGTTCTCCGTAACTTAAAAAGAACCAGGAGTATAATCCACTACCAGAATCAAACCCGTTGCTGTTGAGTCAACACTGACCTACAGGACAGAGCAGGTCTGCCCCATGTGGTTTCCAAGGCGATGATAATCTTTACAGAAGCAGGCTGCCATCTCTCTCCTGGGAAGCCACTGGAAGTTTGGCAGCTGAGCGCTTAACCACCGTGCAACCACCTTGCACTGGTTGAGTTACAAATTGTAGTTAGGAACAAACTGATCACATTTGTGGTGTATTCCAAGACTTTTGACTGAAGCTGGTATTTCTTGGGTCAATCATAACATGTTGCTGTAACACTTCAGTTTAAAAGAAATTACTATACCTCTGACTGCTGACCTGCAGAATAACTTAGCGATAACATTGCTGTAGACACTGCACTTCTCAATGTGTCCCAAGAAGATTTCTGCCACTGTGGGTTTGGCTACTATTCTTTAGAGAATAGTTTAAGACCCTATTACCAGGGTAAAGAAACATTGGTGACACCATGTCAGCTGCTAGCCTCTCAGCAGGAAAGTGATGTGGTAATGTTTCTAATAAAGACTGCAGTCTTAACAGGGATCACACTGGCTGTAACTACATCCGATTACAAATGATACCATCATCCCCTGTGTTGTCATCTGCCAACCACACACCTGCCAAACTACCGAGAAGCATGGTCTTGCCAAGTTGACATACAGCCTGAACTATCGTAAGATTTTTTTTTTTTAAACCAGGACATATGAAGGACTAACCATAAAAGAATGATATATAGCACGTCATCAACATTAAGAATTTATATTAATTTTAAAAACACCCCAAAACCAAAGATAAAACCAAACAAAAATTCACTGCCAATGAGTTTCCAACCCATCGCTACCCTACAGGACAGAACAGAACTGTCCCTGTGGGTTTCTGAGACTGTAAATCTTTGTGCTCACTACCACTGAGTCAATTCAGATTCAAAGTGACCCTATAAAACAGGGCAGAACTGCCCCAGTGGGTTGCCGAGACCGTAAATCTCTATGGAAGCAGAAAGCCTCATCTTTCTCCCTTACAGCGGTTCAAACTGCTGGCATAGCCATTAGAAGCCCAACTTGTAACTCGCTATGCCACCAAGACTCCTTGAAACACACACCTATAGATATACTTCAGAGAAAATATGCCCTGTGAAGAACTTGTATGCAGAATTGACAAGAAATTCCACATACCAGTTAAAAAATGATACCAAAAAAACCTCACTGCTATCGAGTCAATACGGATTCCTATGGGCCCTATGTAAGGGTTTCCAGGAATGGAAGTCTTAGGAGACCAGATAGTTCCATCTTGAACATCATTACTCACTAGTAAAAGGCTTATTAGAACCATAAGGAAATACTGCATCAAAGTAGCTAAGCTATCATGATTACCAAGTACAAAGAAAGATGTAAAACTACATTCCTAATAGCTGTAACAACGGATACAAGTACTTTGGGAAACCACTGCCAGCATCAATTAAACAAACATCTGTACACTCCACACCAAGCAACTCCACATCTCAGGGTAAGAACCTAGGTCCATCAAATGAAAACTCCATCAAATGAAAAACTGCCCTACCCTGCACAATGGACTAAAACAATAGTGGTCGATGAAGAAATTGAAACTGTCAATGAATTCATCCTACTTGGATCAAAAATCAATTTCCAAGGAAGCAGTAGCTCAGAAAACAAAAGACATAATTACACTGACACAGTGTGCCACAAAAGCTTCTTCAAAAATTTTAAAAAGCAAAGATGTCACTTTGATAACAGGTATGTCTCACTCAAGCCCGCCATGGTCTTTGAAATCGCCTCATGCACCTGTGAGAGCTGGATAGTGAAAAAGAAAGGCGGGAGGAGAGGACTGATGCTTTAAAACTGTGGGGTTATCAAACAATAGTGAATACAGTGGACTGCCAAGAGAAAACACAACTCTCTCAGCAGAAATGCAAACAGAACGCTCCTTAGAAGACAGGATAGCAAGGCTTCAGCTCACTTCCCTGGAACCCATCCAATCCCTAGAGAAGGACATCCTGTTTAGTCAGAGGATCAGCAAAAACAAGGGAAACCCTCAGTGAGTTGAACTGACACAATAACTACAATAATCCACTGAAAGACATAACAATCATAAAGATGGGAAAGGCCTGCGCACTACTTCATTCTGTTACACATAAAGTCACTAGATGATGAGGAGGAGGTGATGTTCTACGACAAGCCAGAAGTTGCAAGCAACCTAAGTGATTATGAATGATAGAATAAATAAATTGTAATATGTGCGTATGGTGGAATACTACTCCGTAGTGAAAAAGAGTTATTGCAAACAACATGAATATGTTGAGAAAAAGAAGTGAGATACGAATGATTCAATTATATGATGCCCAAATACTTGGAAAAGCAATCAGTAGTGACAGATGTCTGATGGTGATTATCTTCATTAGAGGAGAAGTTGAGAGTGTGGGAAGGCAGAAAGGGGCTTAAGGACTGAGAATGCTGTGTATCTTGATCTGTGATCATGGTTAAATGGTTGTGTAGATATGCAAAAATTTACTAAATTGCACACTTAAGTGTGTGCTCATCGATGTAATGTATAAACAATGTACTTTTTTTTAAAAAAAGAGGCTACAGCTATTGAAATTTGCAGCAATTTGAACAGCAAGAATGGTGGATTATAAAGCACCAATTTTTTTTGATCATTTTACTGGGAGCTCATACACCTCTTATTACGATCCATACATACATCCATGTGTCAAGCACATTTGTACATTCGTTGCCATCATCATTCTCAAAATATTTGCTCTCCACTTAAACCCTTGTATCAGTTCATTCCCCCCACACCCCCCACACCCCGCCTCCGCTTCCCCCCCTCATGAACCCTTGATAATTTATAATTATTTTGTCATGTCTTACACTGTCTGACATCTCCCTTCACCCACTTTTCTGTTGTCTGTCCCCCAGGGAGGAGGTTATATGTAGATCTTTGTAATCGGTTCCCGCTTTCTACCCCACCTGCCCTCCATCTTCCCACTCTCAGTACTGGTTTTGAAGGGATCATCTGTGCTGGATTCCCTGTGTTTCCAGTTTCTATCTGTACCAGTGTACATCTTCTGGTCTAGCTGGATTTGTAAGGTAGAATTGGGATCATGATAGTGATGGGGAGGAAGCATTTAAGAATTAGAGGACAGTTGTATGTTTCATCTTTGTGGGGGGAGGTCAGATGCGCAGGCATTCCCTCCCCTGAAGGCAATCAGTTGCCAGACTGCTGTCTCATCCCACCACAGGGGTGGGCCTGCTCCCTGCCTCTGGGGACAATGGACAGGTTCCTGTAGGTGGAGTTTTCACCCTACTGATAATGGTTCCTATGGAGACTCAGAGACCACCCCCTAATTACTGTGTAACCTATAGTGCAGCCCCTCCCTGTGACATATGTCTCTACCTGTAATTAGCAGGCTGGCATGCCCCCAAAATGTATATAGGTGTGGGTCAGCAATATAGAGCTCTCTGACCTCTCTCTGGCACCCCTCTCTTCCCCCTCTCCTCTCCCGTCCTCTCTCCCTTGTTCCCTTGCCTTCCTTCCCTTCCCCCTCTCTCCA
>NW_022103904.1:497109-498401 GCF_000313985.2 Echinops telfairi
TGTGGGCTTTGTTGCTTCTGAGCTAGATGGCCACTTGTTTACCTTCAAGCCTTTAAGACCCCAGACGCTATATCTTTTGATAGCCAGGCACCATCAGCTTTCTTCACTACATTTGCTTATGCACCTATCTGTCGTCAGCAAACACATCGGGAAGGTGGCCAATGATATGATTTTTTGTTCTTTGATGCCTGATACCTGATCCCTTCGACAACCCGTGGTCACACAGGCTGGAAAAGCACCCAATTTTTTTTTAATCTATGCATATACAGCTAGGAATATGAGAAAATAAGAGGGGATATCTTCATAATACGATAGAAAGGAATATCTTTAAAACAGAGCAAGGTGACAAATCTCACCGTAAGTTCATGCTCAATGAACTGGCTTTACATGCTTCTGGTGTCATACTAAGAAAAGGATACAACATCTTCTATGGAGTTCTTTTAACAAAAAAGTGCATATTTTATTATGCACGGAATCTATTAATAAGGAAACCATCAGGGAAATCCAGACTGTGGCAACTTCTACAAAATGGTAACCCGTGAAAATGTCTAGAATGGGTCAGGAAAAGATGGAGGAAGAAAAGGTCCTGGAACTGTGCAGGTTTAAAGGAGACTGACGTGAACGGACGCACAGGTGTGATATTCAACCCGCTCCTGGATCCAAACCAAGAGCAAAGGGACATCAAGGGAACAGCAGTGAACGTGTGGCTACTGACTGTATTCAGATGTGATTGTTTCATCAATTACTAGTGCTCAGTTCCCTGAGTATGAAAACACCACTGTGATCACGTAGGAGGACGGGCTGCTTTTACACAATATATGTTTAACCATAAAGAAGGAAGACGTCATCAGGTCTGCAGGATTGCTTTCAAATGGTTAGGAAAAATGTCTGCGAGTGAATATGTACAAGAGGCAGAAAGCCAAAGTGGAAAATTATTAAAACTGGTAAATTCAGATGAACCTAGGACTATTCTATGTAGCCATAATCTTTCAACATACAATTTTTATTTTCTAAGTACAGAAATATGCATTTTTCATGGACAACGTTTTTGGTTCAAACTGGCAGTGGAATGAGCTGTCGCCTGACTAAAGATACATAAGATCTGCTGGCTTTACCTTTATTATCTGAGGCCAACTGCTTAATTTATAAACAGGCCTGCATGGGCTGAGAGAGCCTTGGCTGAAGCCAGTAGAAAGCAGACATACATATAACCACATAAATGGAATCTACAAAAGGAATACCACAAAAATAACCCTTTCTGCCCGACACCCTCCCCCACCCCTCCCCCCCAC
>NW_022103904.1:499731-501175 GCF_000313985.2 Echinops telfairi
CAAAGGGCAGTTCTACCCTGTCTTGTATGGTCTCAATGAGTTGGAATCAACTTAATAGCAGTGAGTCTGGTTTGTGGTTTTTGAAGTTGGGATTATAGACAAGGACTTCAAAATAATTACAATAATCACATTAAAGAACTTCCAGAGAAATATAAACAGAATGGGTAAATAGAAAATGACATACAACCAAAGCAATAAAAACCAAATATAAAAAGAAAATCTTAAGACACCAGAGGAAAGATATGCTATATTCACTTGGGGAAACAGCAATCACAATGGTGGCTGCCTGACCATCAAAAAATGAAAGCCAGAGGACGATAGAATGAGATATTTAAAAGGCTCAAAGATAAAACTATCAACCTAGAATTCTAATCTACCAAAAATAGACTTCAATAACTGAAGGCCAAGTAACAACAATTTCAGACAGACAAAAGAGAACTCGATGTCAGCATATCTTCAGCACAATGCTAGAGTTCTTAAGATTGAAGAGAAATTAGACCAGACATGAAACACAGATCTGTAGGGAGACATGGAGAGCACCCGTGAAAGGCAACCTGAAATTCCCATCGTTATGGGTGAAAGGAGCCCATTGGCACCGGTGAGGAGATGGAGGTGGGAAGAGGGGGCACGAGGTATGCAAAGCATAGGATATGGGTTGTGCAAAGGTCCTGAACAAAATAAAGGAATGGTGCATTCTGGGCAGAGCAAAGCGGACAGCCTGGGGAGAGATGTCTGACACCAAAGACCCAGTAGAAGTCAAATCACAAAGGAAATGGCCTAGACTCGTTTTCTACGACCTCAGAGAGTGATTTTCTGGTCAGCCATCAGCCAACTTACGCCCACCTAAGATAAGGACGTACATTCTCTTTTCTTTGGTACTCAAAGCACCTGCCAACCTTTGGGCCTTCAGAGAGACTCTGGAGTTAATAGGGAGCCCTGGCAGCATAGTGGTTACGTGTTACGCTGCAATATACTCTCATAAACAGTTACAGTCTCAGACACCCACAAAGGGTAACTGTAAGTTAAAACTGACTTGATGGCAGTGAGTTTGGTTTTTGGTTGGAGTTGATGTAAGTTTAAGTTAAGTTCACATATCAATGCACATTCTATGTACATGATTTCATAAACTAATGTAAAAAGCAGTTGTGTCACCCTTAGGCTTATAAGCCTTTCATCTGTTCCAATTAAACTTTAGGAAGACCTTACAAGTACTACAGGATCAGTGCTTTCCCCTAAAGCTATACTTAATAATATTAGTACAATTATCTCTTTAACGGTCAGTACAACTGCAATTCTAATTCTAATCACATTTACATAACTTTTTCTTATAAAGATGATATCTAAGCATCTTTAAATGCACCAAGTAACTGAACCAAAAGCCTGCCCCATCTAGTCAATTCCAATTCTTAGAGACCCTACTCAACAGTTTCTGAGACTACTCCCC
>NW_022103904.1:502672-503789 GCF_000313985.2 Echinops telfairi
AACCAAGGGGTGGAAGCTGCAGTGGCACCACTCACTATTACTCCTAGTGCATTTTTGCTTCCTGTCCCAGCAACCCTGTGTTCCTCAGGCCTGGAGGTCCTGGTCCTGAAGGAAGGAACTCTCCCACGGAAACACAGCACAGATTCCACTGAACTAGCAGCTGAGAATGCCCCCTGACCACTTTGGGCTTCTTATGCCTTTGGATCAACAGGTCAGGAAGGGTGTCACTGTACTGAGTGGTGTGATTGATCCTGATTACCAAGGAGAAATTGGACTGGTGTTACATAATGGAGGTAAAGAAGAATATGTCTGGAATCCAGGAGATCTCATAGGCCAACTCTTAGTGCTACCATGCCCTGTGATGAAAGTAAATGGTAAAGCACAGCAACCCAATCCAGACAGGACTTATAATGACCCAGACCCCTCAGGAATGAAGGTCTGGGTCAACCCACCAGGCAAAAAATCACAGCCAGCTGAGGTACTTGCTGAGGGCAAAGGTAATACAGAATGGGTAGTAGTAGAAGGTAGTTCTACCTATCAATTACGAGCACGTGATCAATTGCAAAAGCGAGGTTTGTAATTGTCAATGTATTTTCTTTTTATGTGTTTATTGCATATCTTTCCTTCATTCAGGTATGATATATCAGATATAATTGGACTATGTTTTCATTTATATGTATAAT
This sequence comes from Echinops telfairi, assembly GCF_000313985.2. Classification (NCBI taxonomy): domain Eukaryota; kingdom Metazoa; phylum Chordata; class Mammalia; order Afrosoricida; family Tenrecidae; genus Echinops; species Echinops telfairi. The sequence goes on from NW_022103904.1 coordinate 503,356, forward strand.
AGATGAATGATGATAAGTATAAGTGTGATTTCATCAATGTCCGCAAATTATATATGTATATATGGCTAAAGAATTGTGTACAGGTGCCAGGTTGGCAAGGGGTGGATTGAGATAGTTTATTTGCCAGCCTGGCCGATAAACACAAGTGGGATTAACTGAAGGGCGGGAGATGAATGGGTTGGTGAGCCTTGCCTTTCTTGTCTCTTGCTCTGTGATCATCGAACCAGTGTGCTGCTGCCTTACTTGTCTGTGCCTCAATTTAAAGGCAACACTACCTGTGGGACGCTTAGCCTGTGGACTGTGTCGCTGTAAGTTGAGGTCCCTTTAAGACTTCTCTGGAGCTTGGGGACTGGCGATTGGTGACCTGCCTTGTGATTGGCTGCTGTGCTGACATAACCTAGCTCTCTCTACAAATAGAGGAAGATCTGGCATCA
>NW_022103904.1:504033-550990 GCF_000313985.2 Echinops telfairi
ATCTTTTATACTGTCACTTGGCTTCACACTTCTCAATTCTCCCCTTTTTCCTTACTTAACCTTCACTGATCCTTTCTCCACTGTGAAGCAGCTATTTGCCAGTCCAGAGGTCGCTCTCTCAGAATCCCTGCTTCAGTGTTTTACGGCTCACCCTTCCACAATGTGAAGGCAGCATCCAGGCACGAAAAGCCAAATAACTCTTCACCGTGCTCAGAACTCAAACCACCGCAAGTGACTGGTGTCACACTGCAACCATCCATCAGATATTCTAATCCACGCGGCCGCTCCAGCTTCAAACGCCGGTGGTTCTAAACACTGGCCGCTCCAGCTTCAAACGCCGTGGTTCTAAACACTAAGAATATACTAGTGCAATGTCCACTAGTAACGCACTGATATATATTTTTAAAAGTTCAACCTTGACTCTGCCCTCACATGTGGCTATGCCTACTTTTGAAGCTTTTTGATGTGCATATTCAAAACATTGCATCTCCTTAATGCATAAAGACATAAAAGGATTAAGTCACTTTACACAAAGCAAGCTGACCTTATTTTCTTCCTCTTTCATACAAAATGTATCACCAAAGAAATCAAGACAGACATATTGCCAGACGTTCATATAAAACTATGAATAACAGTGGGAGGAGTTAATTGGCACCATTAAGATTTTAATCTGAACTAAGTCAACTGGCACTAATAATACAAGCTAACACATAGCAGTTGCTATGTGACATTGTTGCAGTCACTTTAACACATACAAACTCCTTTATCTATGCAATCATTCTGAGAAGGCTAACATCATTATGACAATTTGTAAAGATGAAACTAAATCTTGGAGAGATGCAATGGCTTGCCCACATCACAAAGGCCCTGACTGGCAGGGCTAGGCTGTGAACCAAGCAGCATCCAGCAGCCCTGGTGTTGAAGTGATTACAAGTTGGTCTGCTAGCCACAAGGTCAGAGCTCAAAGGTCAGAGTTCAAACCTCATGCTGATCCACAGGAGAAAGACAAGGCCTTCCTTCTACTCTGGAAACCGCCAGGGGCAGTTCTGCTCTGTCCTATACGGTGGCTGTGAGTTGGCTTTAACTACACAGCAGTGAGAGTGGCACCCCAGAAAAAGACGGGGCTTTCCATTTCCAAAGAGTGACTCTCGGAAACCCACAAGGGCACCGTAACTGTGAGTTGGAATCAACTCCTGGCAGTTAGCATCGTTTTGAGAGACTGGAATTTGCTAGTTTACTGACCTACAGGTTGGCAATTCAAGCCCATCTGGCAATATTCCGGAGGAAGGGGCCTGTCAATGTGTTCTCACGAAGATTACAACAGGAAACCCATATGAGCAGGTCTACCATCTTAACAGATGGGCCAGCCAAGCGTTGGAGTCACTTCAATGGCAACACATTTTTTAAAAGTCTGGTGTCAGAGTCTATGTTTTTTATAACATTGTTCTATACAAAAGGTCCTTAGAACCTTGAAAACGTATAATTATAATAAAATATAAAGGATATTTTCAAGTATATAAAAAATAGAGATACATTAAAATAGGAACATACTGGGTAGCTCCTACAATATAAGGTTCTCTCCACACAAAGAAATCAACCATATCTACAGCTGGCTTATTTCTATTGCTCCTAAAATGTTAGGAGCAAATAGTTCTAAATGGTTCTAAAACGACATACAGAATTGGCACCACACTGTACTTGTTCAAATCGCTAAAAGTTGCATTATATAAAAGATTAAATGGCCATCAGCTTTTACCTTAAAATAAATGCTAGTCTTCTGGACTTGAATCAAAATAAGTACATCAAACATTTAAAAGGTGCTACAAGGGATTAAATTTAAAGAAGAACTTCATATCTCTACATGTAACATCTCCCCCAATTTTACGAAGTATCTTTGGACTACTCAGACTAGAAACGTGCACGTGAACAAGGAAAATCCCCTAAGCAGTTGGAAAATAGATTGTTGACGACCTACCTCTCCGTGATTGAAAAAGAAGCATAACACGGTAACCAGGCCTCCTAACCGGCTGCCACTGGAAGAGAGGGCAAGGAAATGTAATTCAATAAGAGAAGCTCAGGTCAGTACTATTAAAGCACTGAGAGAGTATCACAAGACATGCTTCCAGTGCTACAAAAGATATTACCCACACTAGAATTCTTCTGTGCTTATTGACAAAATTGCTTCTTTTCCCCAAAGTATCCTTGGTCAAAATAGTTCCATTTTTAAGAGTCATTTTCCATCTTCAAAGAGTATGGGCTCAGAGGTGCACACTAACACGCACTAAAAGCACCTTGAATCATCATTTTACTTGTACCATATATACTCATGTATAAGCCAAGTTTTTCAGCACATTTTAAATGAAGTTTTTGTGGTAAAATTAGGTGCCTTGGCTGATATTCGGGTCGGTTTATACTCGAGTATGTATGGTACTTTGTTCTATCTTTTTTTGTTCTTGTTCTTCAGTAAGTTTACTTGTACCCTTCCGAATTTCTCAAACTATTTCCCTTGGGACATAATGATAGACAGTAGGCAAAGGGGCGGAGAGGAAATGCAGGAAAGGGTCCTAAGTTAGTTCTAAGTTCTAATTGTATACTGTCACCTGCAAAAGTGTATCAACAATCAACACTTTAAAGACTGAATTTGAGTCAGTATTCCTTAGTCTTATCTGCCTCTGGTTTACCTTATAGACATCCTTGCTAACTTATGGTAGAGAATCTTATCAGTTATCTCCTTGGAGCATAAGGACCTTCTGTTTTGAGTCTCATGGTTAGCTCTCGGTACTAATTTTAGAACACTATTGAGAATGGGAGGTTGAACAGGTATAGGTGAACTACGTATCACAATATATGGATTATTCACTTATACAGAATAAATCATTATGTGACTGGATGCCATTTGCACATTCACTAACCATATCAGACACAGGTCAGAGTGATACATATCTTAATATGAGTAAGGAGGGCACTGAGGTAGTTCATAAATATTAAGTCTGTCTGTTGACAGTTCAATTTCTTGGTAGAGCTGTCTTCTGCTTGTTCATGCACTATGTAGTTTCAGACATAAGTCCTCAGGTTACAGGTGTGTTTGAGGTGCAGTTCACCTAGTGGTGTTTCCACATCCCATCCCTCTGGTATGGTCTCTGAAGCATGATGTGCGCCTTGAAGGTACAGGGTTCAATGTCCAGGGTTCTATGGCACATGGTCTAGGTCCCCAGGGATTTACAGAAACTCGGGTCAATGTGGCTTATTAGGAGCACAGTGCCTGGCATACTCCCCCTCTGAGGGTCCTTAAAAGTATGTCACACACACACCCCACTAGGAAGCTGATCCTCCCCTTTTTCCACCAGCAGACATGGGCTTGTCTTCTCTAGGCATGCATGCTCCCTTTCCCCTAGCCGGACTTGATTTCCCATCACATCCACCCATCCCTCTACTAGGAATGTCTGCCAGTCTGCCTTTAGTATATTTTAATATGTGATGAACAAGCCTCCCTCCTCCAAAGACGTTCACTTTCAATATATATTTTCTTAAGTAAATCATTTCATTGGGGGCTCTTACAGCAGCTCTTATAACAATCCACACATCAATGATATCAAGCACATTTGTACATATGTTATCATCAGTTTCAAAACATTTTCTTTCTACATGACACCTTAGTATCGGCTCTTCTTTTTCCCCCTCCCTCCCCCCCTCATGAACCCTTGATAATCTATAAAGTATGTTCATCTTCCTATTTTCCACCGTCCACTGTCTCCCTTCACCCATGTTTTTGTTGTTCATCCTCCAGGGGAGGAGGGGGAGGTTGTACACTGATCACTGTGATCAGTTCCCCCTTTCTCCTCCTCCTCCTCTCAACCTCCCCCTACCCTAAATGATTCGTGTGTCAAGAGCACTTACCTGTACCAGTGCACATGCTCTGGTCTAGCTGGACTTGTAAGACAGAAATGGCGTCATGAAAGTGTGTGTGGGGGGAGGGGGGCAATAAAGATCTAGAACAGTGATTCTCAACCTTTCTAATACCACGACCCTTTAATACAGTTCCTTATGTTGTGGTGACCCCACATCCATAAAATTATTTTCGTTGCTACTTTATAACTGCAATTTTGTTACTGTTATGAGCTGGGTGACCCTTGTGAAAGGGTCGTTTGACCCCAAAGGGGTCACAACCCATAGGTTGAGAACCACTGAACTAAAAGAATGTTGTGAGTTTCATGTGCTATACTGCCCTCTGGTTGGCTGGTCCCTTCCTTATGACCCTTCTGTGAGGGGATGTCCAATTGTATACAGATGAACTTTGGGTCCATTCCCCACCCCTTGTTCTCTTCAAAATGGTTTTTGTTTTGGGCCTTCTGATGCCTGATACCTGATCCCTTTGACACCTTGTGATCACACAAGTTCAACATCTTTTAGATTAACTTGCCCCAACATATATTTACAAACAATTGCATCTTAACCAGCCATGTCCTGTTTGAGAGAGGAGGATGACTCTGGTTACTTTTAATATACACATAACTTGAAAAGACTGAAATCTGTATGATGCAAAGCCTACCTTTCCGGTTACACTGTGTATCCGTCTCTTTATTTAGCTCTAGTTGTATTTCTCTAAATAAAAATTTTATGGACAAACAACGTAGCAGTCACCTACCAAAAAAGTAAAGATTTCTAGAAATACAAAGCGAACATCACAAAATCTGATCATAGTGGATTACTTCAATGATTTCAGAATGTGACAGGTAACCTAAGTAAGAAATCACCAAGGATTTGAATGAGATAACCAGTTAACCAAAAGGTTGCTGATGCAAGCCCCCTCAGAGGCTTCTTGGAAAAAAGGCCTCCACATCTACTTCCAAAAGATCACAGTGTGGGGGGGGAGGGGGGGTGTTCTAGGGAGTGCAGTTTTCTGAAACACGGGGTTGTAAGAGTCAGAACCACCTTGATAGCCGAGGAGCCCGGGTGGCAGAGCAGGTTATGCATTGGGCTGCTAACTGCAAGGTCAGCACTTTGACCCCACCAGCAGTTCCACGGGAGAAAGATGTGACCGGGTCCTCCAGTAAAGATTTAGGCTCAGAAACTCAAAGGGAGCAGACCTACTCTACGTTAGAGCAGTTGAGAGTTCTAATCCTTTAGTTGTTTTTGTTAGTTTTATAACACAGTGGGCTACAGACTGGGCTCCTAAATGCAATGTCAGTCGTTCAAACCACCAGCTTTGGAGAAACGTGCAAAGATTTACAGCCTTGGAAACTCAAAGGGGCAGTTCTACTCTATCCTATAGTCTCTATGCCTCAAGGTTAGTTAACTGCTAACCACAAGGTTGGCAGCTAAAACCCACCAGCTAGTCTACAAGAGAAAGAGGAGACTGTAAAGGTTCACTGCCTCTATTATGAGTTGGAATCAACTCAATGGCAGTGGGCTTGTTTTTTTGTTCTTAAGAATGGAAAACAAGACTTACCCTATCCACTGACCATACTCCACGTCACAACCACTACGACCATCAGTAAATCGGAGTGTCCCCAACACCTACCTCCACGCATCACACACTGTCGCACAGATCACTTCCTAAACAGACATACTACATCCATCATACTTGACACTGCTTCAATTATCTTTCCATTACAGTTGATCAAATGCATTTCAGCATTCGCTATGGTTTAAAAATAGTCTCGTCTGCAATGTTACTACCAACTATAATATGAAAGCTCCTCTTTTGTAAATTTTACATTTGAAAATTGCTAACCATTTATCACATTTACTTATACTTGCCATCCACCTTTTGAATCTGATTCCTTAGACTTAAAATACAAGGGTAAAAATTTTAAAGATCTTAAAATTATTCCCATCTTTGAAGTTTAATAATTTGGCAATTCTCTTCTTTCCTACATTCTTTAAGTTATACAGATTCAACTGTCAAATTTTGTGCTCTTCATTAATCACTGAGATGTTCATCTGTATTTACAAGAGAATGATGACACATGCAAAGTTGAAGGGGGGGGGCAGCACAATCATAGCTTATTCAAAACCATATTAAATAATGTCTACTTTTGGATGCTGAAGGAGCTCTGTTGGCATAGTGGTTATACTAACATTTTGATACCCTCAACCACTCCATGAGAAAAAGATGAGGCTTACTACTCTTGTAAAGAGTTAACAGTCTCCGAAAGTCACAAGGGAAATTCTACCCTGTTCTATAGGGTTGTTATGAGTTGGAATAAACTCAATGGTGTCCAGTTTAGGGTTTTGTTTGGGCTTTTTTTTTTTTTTTGGGGGGGGGGGGTGCTATTAAGGTCAGTGGTTCCAACCCACCAGGTATTCCAAGGGTGAACGATAAGGCTGTCTGCTCCTATAGAGATTTACAGTCTTAAAAAAAACAATTTTTTTTTTTTTTACAGTCTTAGAAACCATAAGGGCAAGTCTACATTGTCCTATTTGCTCACTATGACTTGGACACAACTCAGTGGAAGTGGATTTGGGTTATGGTTTGATAGCAAAGGATGGCACTTTGAGGACTGAGGTGCGCCTAATCCAAGCCATGGCATTTTCAATCACTCACATGCAAGTGGGAGCTGGATAATATGTAAGGAAAGTCGCACAAGAGCGGATGCATTTGCTTTACGGTTTGGGGAAGAATACTGCAAGTACCAGGGCTGCCAGAAGAACAAATAAATCTGCTGTTCCTTAGAACAATGCTGCCCAGCAACCAGGATGGCAAGACCTTGTGTCTCGCTGATTTTAGACGTGCTGTGTTCTCCATCCTCTCCATCTAACAACTACATCGTTGTTGCAATACACTGTCTAGGTTAGGTTTTCTATTAAAGGGTAAATGCTTTCCAAAGAAAATGAAGAGTCGGAAATGACTGATCTAGTGTACTCACCGGTTTGTGCATTTCCAGATTCATCTTTGTGTCTGTCATGTTTCCTGATAATGTGTTTGGCCATGGCAGAGAGCAAACTAATATGAGACGTGTAAATGGATCAAAACCACATATACATTCACTTATTGTGAACCTCGTAGTCAAACATACCACTCTTCTTATCTTTGTTGCCCTTGATCACCAGCTAAGATATGGGTTCCACAAACCTTCAGTCCCTTGTGGACTGGCATCTCTGCTCTGACCCAGCTGCTGCATGGCTTAACTTGCCACTGTGTCCTTGGGAACCTTCCTCCATGGTAACCATTACCTCTCCTCTACCCTGGACCTTCCATTAAACCTGCTCCTGAAAGCTCATTTCTCTCAAGTTTCCACCTCACAGCTGTCAACACCCAGCATTCCAGCTCGCTCCTCCTAATTCACACCTGTTCTCCATAGTCAAAGGAAATTCAAAGTATCTTGACTCTGCTCTGTTGAGCACTGCCAGAGAAAATCACACCATTATGCAAGCCAGTACCGCTATAAAATTAAAGAACCAAAACACAAAAGTACCCGTCAGTCGCAAAGTCTTGGAACTCAGCCTCTCAAAGATCTTGGAAGCTGCCTGCCTGGCTGCATCCCCACACCCATGGTTCTAGCAGAGGCTGCCATCCTCTTCCACCCGGACAACTGGACCAGTCTTCACAGGAAATGAATCCAGTCAGGTGAAGCCAGCAAACAGGTAAAGTTTTCATTGGTCTTAGGCAGCCATTGTTCTAAGGATCAAATCCAAACACTAAAGGAGCCCTGCAGGCATAGTGGTTATGTGCTGGGTTGCTAATCAGCAGCCACTTTCTAAGAACTCCCACAAGAGGTGTAGTTTCAGGAAGCCACAGAGGCAGTTCTAAGGTCCTGCAGGGTCACTAAGTCGGCTTTGACTCGATGGCAGCAAGGGTTGTGAAATAAATCTGAACTTAGTATAGCCCCAGACTCCTGTCTCACCACTCTCCTGCCAGCCCCACACCCCGTGCTCCAGCTGCATATCTTCTCCTCAGAGTTCCTCAACTTCAAAATTGTCTGGGGGGGTGGGCGGGGATGGATTACTTGTGGCAGAGCTGGGAAGATACTACAGGAGATGTTATGAGATAAGAGAGGAGTGGAAAAATGACAGAAATCAATTAAATGTGTAAATCCTAACCGCGATGCCAATGGTTCATAATCTCCTGGGAGAATACATTATCTTTGTTAATGAAGGAAGATTTGTATTGGGGTATATTGCATCACTATCTTTTATATATTTAAGAGATTAGGAAAGAGCAGAGCAGATAGGGGAAGAAAGATACCAACCCAGATGAGGCTCATCCAGGAATAGAATCCCATTAAGGACAAGGACTTCCTCCAGGCCCGACAGAGAATGCCCTCCCCTAGAGCTAGATCCATGAATTCATATTGTTACAGCCCTAAACATAATAAATAAATTGGTTTCTTACAGCCATCCTTTTTTTTTTTAAGCCATCCATTTGTGGTGTTTCTGTGAGAGCAGCCCCAGGTAACTAAGGCCGTGACCAAGTAGATTTCAGAGGTAGGAAAGAGTGAAGCCAGGGTATCTCCCAGGAGTAAGACATAAGCAACAAATGGGGTGAAACAAGAAAGGGAAGACATGAGAAGGGGCAACTATTGGAAAGGCAGTGCTAATATACTCAACCAAGAATGCTCATCAGTTCACTCATACTGAAGAAAAACTTACCTGTTAAATATTCATACACAACTGTTAGACCAAACGGGTTTGATTAAAGATGTGCAAGTGGGCCAAGTTAATAGAATATTCAAAAAATTATGTAGCTGGGAAAGTTTAGAGCTGGTGTAATCCACAGCCTATTTAAGCCATGCTTTTAGTAAAAAATCCATCATGTATAAACAGCAAATGCTTAACTTTTAAAAAATAAAGAACAAGAAAGTACCACATAAAATAATGGAAGCAGAATCAGCATAAGAAATTGCCCTTTCCTTAAAATACGTGGAGGCGAAGTAGATGTTAATAAAGAACCGGTCACCATGCCTAGGGGGGACACTTTGCCATACTTGGCAGGTAATTTGGGTTGGTTCAGAGAAAGCAGGTTACGTTCACGATAAAATATCCAGTTCATGGAGAGGAGGGCATTAAACAAAATGAAAAGGCAGCTTTGACATACAGATTCATCTTCCAGGCCTTCGGGGACAGATCTAAAAAGAATATAGCTTTAACAAAAATGCTCTCTGGTATCAAAGAAGCCACTTTGAAACCCCAAAGACAAAAAAAGAAGAGTCAAAACCCAGGAAAAATATATTGTCCTGTTTGACTGCTTGGTTCATTATGAGGAAGAGAAGCTATCCTCAGATTGCCTCGCTGGGTCTGTAAAAGGATGGCCAGGCTGTTAACCCCAGAAGCTGAGAAGTAGCAGAACTGACTAGTAATACGGAGAGAAGGTTGGGGATGTGGAAAAGAAGGGACAGAGCAGAAGCAGAGCAGAGTGGCACTGGGATACTGAGCAACAGGCAGTGGATCATGAGCAGGAATACAGAGAAGTGTTACATTTAGGAGGAAAATGTTCATCCGAGATACCTCAGAGAAACAGAGGGGATGGGGATGAGGGGCAGGGAGTACTAACCCTTCACACAGCGAATATACTCACATCACGAGAGCAGGGGCTTGGGTGGTGGTAAACTGTCACTCATCCTGCATTGAACTAGTTTAGAACTGAATGTATCTCTCTTACCTATCTGCTGGATACTGAAATGACTAAGTGAGAGAACTACAAGATGGCAGGAGGCTAGATGTCCCCACCAAAAGCTAGCTTACAATGTGGTCAGTTCATAATAAAACCCGCTGGTCAGTAAGTCTCACCCACCTTACAGTGGTCCAAGTAAGGATTACCAAATTTTGCACAAGCTTTTGATGTAAAAAACAGAAACCAAGCCAAATCCAAACAGGAAAATGGGGGTACACTGATGGACGGCCCAGGGGTTAATCACTTAGCTGCTAAGCAAAAGGTCAGTGGTTTGAATGTACCAGGCAGCTCGGTGGTAGAAAGATGTAGACACATGTGGCAGTCTGCTTCTGTAGAGATTACAGTCTGAATAAATTAAAAACGAGTTCTCACACCAAGAGAAACAGACTGCTGGGGACCAGGGCGGCTAGAGCAGGGAGGGAAGAGGAAGTGACAGGCTAAGCTCGAGGACAGACAGGAGCCAAGTGAAGCGAAAGCAGAACGATGATCCAATATGTGACCTCCGCCTAATTCACAATAAGGAGCAGTACATAGCCTTTCCAGCCCTGTAGAGGCGTGCCACTCTGTCCCATAGTGTCCCTACGAGTCAGCGTCGACCTGACAGCAGGGGTCCGACACAGTATAGGAGGCAGAAGAAAACTTCAAACTCAGAAATCTGTAAGAGGGTTGGAACTTAGCATAGAAATTCAGGAAAACAAAATCTTAGGCAATTATTAATTCTGGGAAGAATTGAAAGCTGTCCAATAAACCACTATTTATTTCTACTTGACTCAGCAGGGAGCACTATTTATAGTCACAATAAACACAAATCAACTAACGAGAGAAACGGATACATTCACGGCATACCACAGTCAAGAGCACATTAGCAGGAAACAAAGTTGTTCAATAAACTTGTGTGGGAACTTGCTTGATAACTATAGAACAAATAGCTATGGGGTGGAGGGAATCATAAAAATACTCCAGATAAGATTACACAGATTTTCTGGTCCACCAGAAGTAAAATAAAATTGCATGACTTTGGTTAGAAAACCACTGAAGGAAAAACAGACCGAAATAATCACAAATCGCCATGCCTAGGGAGCTCTGGGACGAACAGAGGGAGATGTGCAGGTCGAGGAGCCAGAAGTACCCACTCGCTCCTTTCCTTTCCTCTCCAAGGTGTAAGGTGTCAGGAGCAAGCCATTAAAAGGTTACACCATCGCATGCTTGAAAACTGAGGATGAGGAAAAGCCTGGTAAGTGTGCCATGAGACAGTACAATTCATAGTATTTAGATACTACACCGATAAAGGAAACAAAGCATTTCAGCAGCTCCACAAGAGAAAGGGCCAGGTAAACTGCTCCCATAAACACATCCACCCAGGGAACCCCTTAAGGCAGTTCTACCCTGTGCTATACGATTGCTGTGAGTTAAAATCAGGTTAATGGCACAGAGCAACACAACAGCAACAATAAAAACAACAAAATCCTGCTAACCCCACAACCCTTATAAAATGAACTGCACTTCAGAAAAAAGAGTGGAAAATCTAGATCCTTTAGTGCCATTTTTCTTAGCAATATTTTAGATGAAACTTTATTAAATATAAATGCTAAGCTTTGAAAATGAAATAAACAATTATCTTTTTCATTATTCAAGGTCTTTAAATACACATTAACTAAAGCTGAAGATAATTTAGTTACTATTGAAAAGAACACAACATTTCCATACAGCCAGACACAGAGCATGGTGGGGGGGTGAGGGGGCAATGAGCACAAACTCTGAAGTCTTGTTTGGGTTCAGATCTCAACACTGAAAGGAACTAGCTGTGGGACCTGGGGAAAGGTATTTAACTCCTTGTTCCTCAGTGTCCTCGCTGAATAAAAGGGCTTCCCACAGGGCTCTCCTGAGAACTAAATGCACTGATGACGTTGGACTAGAGCCTGGCACGGAAATGTCATCCGTCTATGTATTTCAGATGCAAATAGTCTAAGGCACAGTATGGAATCTGAGAGGAAAAGCTTGACAACTAGTCTATTGAAAAGCTATTTCCGATACGGACAAATGCCAAGAAAGCTTACAGTAAATGACATTGCGCTATTGTTAGCCACTGTCAAGTTGGGTCCCAGTCAATTTATGGCGACCCCAAGCACAATGACAGAAAAGATTGCCCAGTCATCCTGGGCCATCCGCAGGGTCAGGGCACATCTGATCATCCGGTTTACACTGTCTGATTTTCAGAAGTGCCTTGCCAGGCTTGCCCTTCATGCCTGTCTTCCTCTGGAAGCTCTACTCACACCTGTTCAGAACACCCCAGCTGAAAGAGCCTGCTTCCGATTTGTCCTGTGAGGGGGCAGGGACGACACAAACATGGGGGCAGATGAAAAAGAACTAAAGGAGGAGAATCAGAGACTCACAGAGAATAACTGGCAGTAACATCAGCAGAGGCATGAATGGGCCTTAAGAACACATCTTCTAATAGGACATCCCTCTTTTTTAACCTACTTCTGTTACAGATTGATTTTCTGTTAACAAGGATGTTCATGCTCACAAGACAGGGCTCGTGTTGTCTTCCTTTCGATTCCAAAGCCAAGCTATGTGGGAAGATTAAAATAACTCAAACATTTAATTCTAAACACACATACATCTCTGTCAGCAATGGGAAACAACGGAATAGGAGGCAGGGAGATGACAGATGATGTCAATGGACAGGCCGCCTTCAATAACTACGTTATGCTGGTTGCCCTTGAGCGGACTCTGACCCATGGCAACTCCACACGTCAGTGTCGAACTGTGCTGCATAGGCTTTCAAAGAGTGATTTCTGGGAAAAGTACATAATCTTTCTTCTTAGACCCCTCTAGGTGAACTCAAACCCCCAACCATCCAGCTAGCAGTGAGTGTGGTAACCATGTGCACCACCCAGAAACGCCCTTCAATAGTAAAGACTTCCAAATTTTCAGTGTCTACTTCTACTAGCCCTAGAATCCGCTTCCTGCCCTTGGATTCCGTGAGTCATCCGATCCGAGTCTCACACTCTTTTATTTAAACTGGTGTGAATTATTTCTGTTGTGTGATGTCCCCCCCCAAAAAAACCCTATTTATAAACTCTATCAAAAGTAGGTGAAGGGAGACGAAAAGTGGGTGAAGGGAGACGTCGGACAGGGCAAGATGTGACAAAATAACAATTTATAAATTATCAAGGGCTCATGAGGGACGGGGGAGCGGGGAGGGAGGGGAAAAATGAGGAACTAATGGCGGGGGCTTAAGTGGAGAGAAAATGTTTTGAGAATAATGAGGGCAATGAATGTACAAATGCGCTTTACACAATTGATATATGTATGGATTGTGATAAGAATTGTATGAGCCCCTAATAAAATGTTTAGAAAAACAAAAAAATGAAACTCTATCATTATTTGTGCACATGCTTTCATATCAGTATGATTTATATTTTTTCAGAAGACAGACTGTTAAACAATCATCATCATGCCACTGCTTAAGAATAAGAAAATGTGACTGCACACGCTCAATCAATAATGTACATTGACCTAACTATAGACAACTCCAGATTCCAGGATAATTCTGAATTCAAACTAAATTGCACAGAATGAAAGGTTTAGCACTTACTATCTGCTTGGTATTTGTCCCTGGGGTCCAATAGAAAAAGCTTTAAGCATTTATCAGTAAGAGGCCTTCATTTCCCAGGCATTTCCGAATTTCGCCCCCAGTCAGGGAAATCCCTGTCTACTCACTACTCTCTCAGGTGCCCTCCTCAACAGAGAACAGAAACTTGCAGGTCTTAGACACTGCTCTCCAGAAACTGTCAATCTGTGCCGTAGGCACATCGGGGTATGTGATGAAATACACAGCTGTAACTATGAATTAACAATACTGCTTTAAAAAGAACTGCCGACAGGTATTTTCACGAAATACTAAGCACTGAGGAGAATTCCAGAGAAAGAGACACAGCTTGAGTAGGTGATATTTGTGGAAAAAATAAAAAGACAAAATAACAATCTCACTTCATCTCAAGTTGGAGCTTGGCCACTGAGCCCATTTCACCAGTTGGCGGATTTCTCTTTTCCTTAAAAGTCCACTCTGATGAAAAGGCTTGGCTTACCTGGTGCATTAACTGGCGTGTCCACATTGTTTTAACACAAACAGACTTCTAAACCGAGATGGCCCTCATCTGCCTGCACTTAGACAAGTTTCAGCTTTTCTCAATGTAACAGATAATTTAAAGAAAGATTCTAAACACAATTTTAGATATCCTCCTGCTTCACTTCTAATCCACATTTTAAGATGTCTGACACTTTACCCCACTCTTATAAAATTAGAAGGGTGACTAAACCACCCATCGAGGAAGAAAACATTAAAAACAAACTAGTAATTTGCATCCTCTAAAAATACTGCATGTCAAGAACATTTAAAATTAAGAATAAGAAGAAAAAAAGTGATGTAAGTGATAGAATTCTTTATTCAAAATAACAAAAGTCAGGATTACAATTAAACTAAAACTTACACATGTGCCCATAAGGAATAATAAAAAAATGAATAAAAACAGTCAAAGTTTCCTAAGAATATAACAAAAACTGTAAGCTCATTTGGGATGGGTGGTGTTGGAAAGAACCCTGGGTTTAGGGTGCCTTTAGATGTCTTTAGAATAAAAAGAAAAGCCCTCATGGCACAATGGGTTTCACTTTGGGCTGCTAACCAGAAGGTTGGCTGTTCAATTCCACCAGCAGCACTCTGCAGGAGAATGATGAGGCTGTCTAGTCCTATCAAGAGTCAGTCTCAGAACTCTTAGGAGAGCAATACTACTCTGTCCTATAGGATCACTATGAATAGAAATGGAATCAATGGCACTGGGTTTGTGTAGTGCAGCGCAGTACATTATTTACATGAAATGGTGCTTCTAGGCACTGTCTTTGTTAACTCCTACCAAACCACTTTTTCCTGATGGTGTGTAAGAGAAAGTGAGGGAGGATATTAGCAGGTGGGAGGATACAGCAGACCCAGCTGTGAGATAGTTAAGCGGTTGCAAACACTGAGAAATCGAACAAGCAGGCTGCCATCCTGCTGGGTTTTAAATGAGCCATCTCAGAAACAGGAAGGAGGATCTCACTACCATCAATGGAGACAAGCCTGGAGCGGAGTGTGTCTTTTGGAGCCCGAGATACCTGTGCACTGATTCTCGGACCCAGGGATAGAGAGCTGTGGCACCAGAGGAAGAGCACTGGACAGATTGGAGTGGGGGCTTCCTGGCCAGTGGAGCAAGTAAAGTTAAGCCCCTCTAGGGCAGTGGTTCTCAACCTTCCTAATGCTGCGACCCTTTTTAATACAGTTCCTCATGTTATGGTGACTCCCCCAACCATAAAATTATTTTCGTTGCTATTTCATAACTGTAATTTTGCTACTGTTAGGACTCAAGCAACGCCTGGGAAAGAAAGGGTCGTTTGACCCCCAAAGGCGTCAGGACCCACAGGTTGAGAACCACTGCTCTAGGGTCTTAGGAGAGCTAGGTTTCCTGACTCTTGGAGCTTATGGTTGAATGGCGTGCTCTTTGTGCCTTTATCAGGAGAGCAAAAGGAGCTTTGTAACACTGGTTCAGCAGGACCTAGCCAAGGGCATCATGTGGCTGAGAGACCACGAGCCAGAGGGAAGACTTCTCTGAGCATGGTTGAGAAGAGCCTGCTCTGGCCAAATTAAATGTATCTTGAGCATTTTTATCCTAAATTGTAATCTGCTAAATTCCCTAAATAATCCCGACTGTGAGCATGTTCAATGTGTTAGATCTATGTGGCTATTGCAATGAATTATTAAATCCAGCTAAGAGGATGAGTGCTGTGGGCACAACCACTGGTGGCACAGTTGGTGAGAAGGCTGGAAGGTGGAGGTACGTGTGACAATAGGGCTTGGCCTTGGCCAGCTGAGGATGGTTTCCCTTCCCTCTAGCCAGATGACATTTTTGTTTTGTTTTTAGTTGACAGGAGGGCTCACTACGGTGACTCCAGTCTCAGAGAAGGGTGGGACTTTGTGAGAAGAACAAAAAGGCATAAGGAGTAAAACTCTTGATTCTTAGATAATTGCTTTGGTTGTTACTAGTAATAGCTAAAGGGAAGGTTAGAAATTATATGCTATTGTGGAGGGGAGAAAAGATGCTTCTGAACAGGCCTGGGACAAAAGCAAGGCTAGTTAAGCAATGGATGATTGATTGGGGCCCTGGCCTACTGGATCTACCCTGCCAGGGGACCAAGACCATATGCATATAAATGGAGTCAGTCCAGGGGTAGAGAACAGACATTAAACTTGAGTGTTTACTAAAGTGTAAAATTCCACAGGAGCATGTTCATGTTCTGTGAGTTCCGTGTGGTGACTGCAACAGCTGGTGTCAGAATTGGTAAGGTTGGAGGCATGTCTGCCCTCTCTGCCTCATAGAAAATTGGTCTTGGACGGCTGATGCTGACATCACTAATTGGGATTGGTTTTGAAGAGACCATTCAAAGTAAAGGAACCGTCCAAAGGCACAGCCAGGGGAAGTTAGAGAACTGAAAGCGTGCCACTCTGAGTTTCTGGAGAGTCCTGGTAGCACACGGATTAAGCACTCGGCTGCTAACAGAAAGACTGGCAGCTTGAACCCACCCAGAGCTCTCTGGGAGAAATGGCAATGTATTCCTGTAAAGATTACAACTAGAAACCTCCACCGGCCCCCTTTCTGATGCCTATGGGGCAGTTTCACCTCGGTCACAAGGAGTCTCAAAGTCAAGAATTCACACTGGAGTTGAGCTGCATCAAAGGGCACAAGGCACAGGGCAGTAAAGTGGGCAGAACTGAGACAAGCTGTATCCCTGAGAGCTTAAGAGAGTTAGAAACAGCTATTTGAAAAGACCTGAATACTCGGAGCAAAGTTGGTCCCTCATAATACTCTAGTGACTTACAGATTGTTTTTAATCAGAGCACAGTAAAAAAAATAGAATTTACACTTCAAGTTGGCACACATTCATGCATACAAATATATAAAACCACCAGAAGTTTCTCTAAATAATGCCTGTCCTTATTAAGCACAGTGCACTCTATTACCACCTTCTGATTTGTACCCTATTAAGAAAAATGCTGGACCCAAACAACTTGATTTTGAACCCTCTAATGTACCACATTGGAGAGTTCCCTTAGGTCAAAGCTCAGCTCAACTCCGGAC
This sequence comes from Echinops telfairi, assembly GCF_000313985.2. Lineage (NCBI taxonomy): Eukaryota > Metazoa > Chordata > Mammalia > Afrosoricida > Tenrecidae > Echinops > Echinops telfairi. The sequence continues at coordinate 520,819 of NW_022103904.1, forward strand.
TCACCAGACACAGTTCTGATGTCTCTCACTTGTTTCAGAATAGAGTTCAAATCAGCCTGTCATGAAAGTCTTTAATCATCCACCTCAATCCTCTGAACACCTCCTCAAAGCCTGCATCCCAGTAAAACTGACCTGCTGGTTGCCCCTTGTTTACATTCCCACCCGGCTGTTGTTAAGTCTGTCCAGTCGGTTCTGACTCAGAGTGACCCTATGTGCAACAGAAGGAAACACAGCCTAGCCCTGCCCCATCTTCACAATTATTATGCTTGAGCTGTTTGCTGTAGCTAGCCACTGTGTCAATCCATCCCATTGAAGGTGGTCTTCTTTTTTGCTGACCTTCTACTAAGTGTGAAGTCCTTCTCCAGGGTCTAGCTGATCCAGATAGCATGTCCAAAGTACACCAAACAAGCATCACTTTTTCCACCGGTTTTTTTTCCCCACCAATCAAACAATTCCATCATAGAACAATCTTCTCTGGCCTCCAGAAACCTAAGCACTTTGTTGCTGCTCTCTCTAGCACACACGACCACCACTGCTCCATCTCTCACACTGTCCAACTCTCAGAACCAAGCACACAGCTTTATAAGGGAAATCACATTATGCATTGACTAAGAATGTATCTTCCAGGTTGGAGCTGCCTATGCGGCACTGCTGAGGTTGAAGAGTCAGAAATTTTAGGTCAGGGCCCCAACTACCAAGAGTCATCTTACCCAAACTAGAACCTCGAAGTCTCTTCAGCAGATATTATCTTTTAGCCTCTGAAGAAATGGTTACATAGCAGCTTTAGAAGAAAACATTATAGAATAGTTTAATCGATTTTTTTAAATTGAATTCTTTCCATTACAAAAGTGTACTAAATGTAGATAGAAAATTAGCAATAAAGCCATGCTTCCTATTTTAACTTCTCTTAAAACTCTATTCTCTCAAATCAGATAAAGCTATGCATAAACCAGACAGGCAATACTCAGCAAAGGGAATATATCCCACCAAGCTTCTCGATCTTTGATCACCAAGTGTAACGCTGGGTCCCTGGCTGCTTTTCCTCAAGTCACATTTCTTTCCAGAGGACCACAATCCTTTGGTTAAGTGATTACCACATGTCTTGTTTCTAAGAGAAAATCTTGAAGTTCATCTTTCAATCCCGAATTTTCATTTCAACCTCCTCCAATTAGATAGCTCTATGACAGTTCTTTTAACTAAGTCAAGAGTATTAACATCAAAAGGCTTTAACTCTATATGCAAATATAATTTAGATCGACCTTTTAACAGCTTCCTCAGCTAATAAACATTTATCAAACAGCTGCTCTGTAGTCAAACACTGAGCTAGGAACTCAATTGGACTTTGAGGCACTAAATGAAAAATACTACACTTGCAAAGCACCAAACATAATTGAGTAGTAACAGAGCCAAGCTCTTTATATGAAATGGAAAACTGTACATATATGCTCAGAATACTGTATCACAAAAAAATCAGCTAGCAGCAAAGAAGAAAAGGTAAAATAGCCCAAAAAAGTATACAGTGTGAAAAACTCCAAGGAGGAGGATGAAAAGAGACGCAAAACCATTAGTTAATTTGCTGGTCCTTTTGCTAATATGGCTCAGCAGTGAGCTACATCAACCAGATATCACGTCTGTGTAGAATACAGTCATTCCTCAGTACCTATGGGGGATTACTTCCTTGACCCCGGGGATACCAAAATCCATGGATGCTCAAGTCCCTTATCTACAATGGTATATTTGCATATAACCTAAGCACATCCTCCTGTAAACTTTAAATCATCTCTGGATTACTTATAATACCTAATATAATGTAAATGCTATGCAAATAGCACTGTATGCTCTCGCTCTCTCCCTCTCTCAGCTTCTGTGGGACAGCTTTGACCATCTCACTGCTCTGTAGGAGCCATTTTTTCACAGAAACAAAGGATGCACCTACACCAGGAGGGGATGAACTAGAAGGAAGGGAGGCAAGCAATGCCCAGAGGAGGGGTGCTGGAGAGAGAAACTACACCTAGAACCTCAGAGCCTCTTCGGCAGATATTCTACCTTTTGGCTTCTGAAGAAAAGGTTACACAGCAGCATTACAAGCAAATATCACTGAATACTGTAATAGATTTTTAAAAATCAAATTATCTCCATTACAAAAGTCACTGACAGAAATGGGGGGCTACAGCAGGGTCTGCCTACACATCTCTTTGTTCCCTGTGCTCAGTGCTGGGTAAATTCAAGTTTTATTTTCGGGAATTAAAAGAAAAAAAATGTCAACTCGCAGTTAGATGATTCCATGAATGCAGAACCCATGGACACAGAGAGCTGCTTGGCGTTTTTAACATTTGGAACGCAAAAGCTATTAACACTGCTTTATAATGGGTGGACTGTTCCTTCATATTTTATGTAAACAGTACAGATTGCTTATGCTCAAATATCTATGATTCTTTAATGAAGTAGCTTTACCATGCTCTATCTAAGCTTTTCAATTATTTTTAGATCTGGTTGGCAATGCCAATAATGAAATTATTCAAGTAAGTAATAATTTTATACCCAGAAGTAGCTAATTTTAGGAATGACTGCTGTAAAACAAAACAACTATATCTATGATTATCTCACTACTTTTACTACATAATGCCATCCTATAACTGTAAACCTATGCTAATGTCTTACCTTAAGTATGTGCCATATATGAAGAATAATGCCATCATTAGTCCATTTAAAATAAAAATCACAGCCACATAAAAGCAAGCAGGATCTCCTAATCCTTTAAAAATAAACAAAACATAAATTACCAACAATAAATTCATTTTGTCTAGCGATCTTTATTAAAATGTGCCTATTTTGAAAAAGAGTTTGCAACACTACTTGCAGAACCTAGATAAGATACTTGCTTTGAAAACAAAGCTACAAATTAAATGGCACTTGGCCAGTAGAGATGTGGAGCCTATGTTCCCTGCCTTTGAATATGGCCAGGTTGAAGACTGCTTCAACAGGATGTGGTAGCAGTGATACAATGTGGCCTCTAGGCCTAGGTCCTAAAAGGCCATGAAGTTTCCAGCTTGGTCACCGGCACATGCACTCTTACAGACCTAAGCTGCTCTGTGAAAAGCCTGAGTATCCTTGGGTACCATGTTATGAAAGTGCAAGTCACATAGGAAGGTCACATGTAGGGAAGTAGGGAAAACTTACAGTCATCATGCCAGCTCAGAAGCCAGATGTGAGTGAAGAGTTCTAGTTAATTTTACTCGGCCCTGATACTCAAGCTGAAATAGCAGAGCTGCTCATAGCACTCACATCGCTGTGTCCTATCCAAATTCCTGACTCGGGAAACCCATGAACATAAAATCACTACTGTCTATATCATTATAATTGGGTTCTATTTCACTACGACTGCTACAATGGGTAACAGGGCAGGATCAGAGAAAGGACCTTGCCTTCGCAGCTTTCAATAGGACTGAGCCCTTCCCCTCTTGTAACCGTCCAGCATATCTTGCTTTGCATACCCATCAAGTCCATTACTTTTGTATATATCCGGTACCAGCTGGCTAAGATTACCTATTAAAAAAAGAAAAGATAGAGATATGATTCCTAAACTTCTGTTACAAATTAGGTCTTAAATTTTTCCCTTCCTGGACCACAGACCTGACTCCCTGTAAATTCAGTAAAAGAACCCTCAAACTCCCCTACCTAGATTCTGGTCACTCTTGACTAGCCAATCTTCAACTGGTCATAAACATGGAATATTAATGTTTTTTAAAAGCTATGGAATGCTTATGAAGAGACATACAAGAAGATTTAAGCTCATAGCGCTCAAGTCCACGACAATCATAGAAACCCTGTGTTACAAAATAGACTCCTCCACAGGGTGCTCCACTGGCTGTGGTCTTTATGAAAGGAGATCATCAGGCCTTTCTTCCCCAGCCCCACAGGATGGGTTAGAACTGCCAGCCTTTTGGAGTATTACTACTGTTCTTGTTACCAAAGAATTGCTTCTGACTCACAGTGAACCTATATGACAAAGTAGAACTACCCCAAAGGGTTCCCCAGACTATAATCTTTATGGGAACAAATTGCCAGGCCTTTGGAGGCTATTAAACCCAAATATACACAGCTATCAAACTGATACAGACTCAGCGACCCTCTGCAGTATTTCCAGGGACTGTAAATTTTTATAGGCGCAGATAGCCTCCACTTTCCCAGACCCTGCTCTTAGTAATCGAACACTTTGGGGCTACTCAAAAGAACTTTCAAACTCACTGCTATGAGTCGATTGATTCAGAGCAATTCTATAGAACAGAGAATAAGTGCCCCTGTGGATTTCTGAGACCAGGACTGTTTACAGGAACAGAAAGCCTCATCATCTTTGTCCCTTGGACTGACTAGTGGTCTAGAATGGACCACCCAGAGACTTTAATATCTCCTTTGAAGTGAATTCTCCCTCAAGTACTTTCTAATCATAAAACAATTCCAATAAAAACCTCAAGTGTCTGAAATTTAGAAGAAAAGGCTAACAATTGAAGGGAATCACTGACAAGAACTAAAATGTCTTTATGTTCATCAGAACAATCTCATACTAGGAACACAGGGATTGAAAGGCAGATCAGCATAACTGTAGTGGAGGGGATGGTGTGACACTCGGACCCCTCTTTAGGAGGAGGCACTAATTCCAACCCCAGAATGTTTACTGTCCGGCAGGTTTTGGCTGAGTCCCTCTCTGGAAACTGGTGTGACCACATTCAAGGTCATACCCCCTATCCAAGGAGGGTGTCGAACAGGAGAACATCCTCTATTAAGTCAAATTGACAGTCACATCTAAGCTACCTGTACCAGGTGCTGTGTCAATTCCAACCAATGGCAGCCCCATGTGTGAGGCCCTAGAAAATGCAGAGGAGTGAGTCGAATGGAGGGATGATAGGTAACATCTAATAATGTCTTCTTGGGTCCACCTCCAATCCTCTTGCAACCAGCTTCAAGAAAGTGAACTCAATTGATGTGTCCCAGGTAGGGAAGAAACAGTATTTGGCAAATTCTGTGTAAAAATCATTGGTGCTTCCCTATTAGAATTCCTAAAGGCTCACTAATTCTAGGCAGTTTTCATAATTTCTCAAATCACAGCAATAGCTCCCAGAGTCAAAATCTCTAAAATCTTCTCCCTTTCCTTTCCCAAGAAAAGATATATATTTTCTTTTAAAATGAAATAACAATAAAATTTGGCATCTTAAGTGATATCTGAGATTTAAAATAAACGTAATGGATTATATGTACAGTTTTTAAAAAAGGGAAAAAAATCAACTTACTCACTTGAAAAAGCAACTCACCTCGGGATAAAGATTGAACCGTTTTAATGTATTAATGACAAGGGGGTATTCAGTAAGCTTATCGTTCATAATCATCCAAACACCATTCAAAAATGAGGGCGCCTCCACAATGGTCTTGAAGTAGGAATAATACAGTCCCTGAAACAAGCATGTAATCCAGTTATAATAAAAAGTATAGCATCACTTCCTAGCTTACAAAAGAAAAAAATTTAAAATACACAGTTGTAGAAAAATAAACCAATCATGCAAGTAATAGCTATTATTAATTTCACAGGTTCCCGACCACTGATAAATTCTTAGGGTGTAAAAAACCTACATGTTTGAGTATAATCTTGTTTTAAATGAAACAAACTCAAAACTGCTTTAAAACACATTTTAGTCATTAAAATAAGGAAGCAAGTTTGATCTAAGAGAATCTTATAACCCATACTAACATAAATAGTTAGAAGTGGCTAACTTCTGAACAGGATGTGTAAGTGTAAATTTAATATGGAATTTAAATTTAACATGAGCAAAGATACCTTCTCAAGCCCAAAATGCTTCCCTATAACTCCTTATTTGAACTATCAGTACTACCAGCCCAAACAGTTCTATCAGTCATCTGTGCTCCAGACTCACAGGCTAAAAAAAGAACCTACCGGTATGCTGGGGTGTGTTGGGAAGGCTACACAATGATGAATTACATGTCAGTTACACTGTGAAACCCACAAACTTTACAGTCCATTTTACTTACTGTCATTTTAGCTAGAGTTAAGAACCCTCTGGGATGGAGACTATGGAGTCAAGAATGGGAAACAGTGGTGGTGGTCCTGTTTTGTGAGAACCGTGTCACTTGTTATTAGACTTGCTACTTTGAAAAGGTGCAGGGGACGGAAAAACAAGGAAGTACTGGAAACCTTGGAGAGAGTATAATTGGCCATAATAGAAGTGGGGGGGGGGGGAGCGGCCAAGGCAAGCACACACGGGACATGAGCTGCATCTTCTCCTAATGTTACCTAGAGCTGCTCAGTAAAGGTCACACAGGGAAGTCTATGACTTGTCTACCCTTACGTGTATTAAAAGTGAAAACAAAACAGTTCTCACAGCACTATTTTAAAAGTTGATTCCCTATCTTGTTTTGTCGGTTTGACTTCAAAATTATACTTCACTTTATTATACAGCAGTTTTAAATGCCTGAATGTCTAAAGAAAAATTAAATAAAGAAATCTAACTATGTATCAACTTGGGAATTTAACCACATGAAGGTTTCAGTTAACTTTAAGATCAGTGGCATTACTGTATATGCCTAGAGGAATATGCCTCATAGCCCAAAAGAACTTCAGGAATTTCTGTGAATGTTTTCAGTAATATTATTTATTTCTAAAATACTTGGGTACTACAGTTCCTAGCAAATACGTAATTTGAAACCAAGATTTTCAGGCTAAGAGAAAAAGAGACAAATATAATGTCAAATTTAATTATATATAATTATATATTAATCCTAAGCATAACATCAATGCATAGGTCAAATTTACATTTTAAAGTATGAATATAAATTCATAATTTACATTCAATTTTTTTTAAATGGTGTGTTCCATAATTCCCTAAACAGTCTAGAAAACAAAGGCCAATCCAGTAACAATGAGCATCTCTAGCACCAACCTTACAGTCTCTAAATAACACCTGCCCCTGAAATGAATCAACCTCCTAGGAAAACTGGCTGATTTCAAGTCTGAGAAGGATATGCACAAGCCTTGGGGTGCCAGAAAGTATGGTATGGAATACCGGAGAGGCTACTTCAAATGAATCAACTGCTAAAGACAAGACTATTTACAAAACAAGAACAGTTCATGATGATACTCAAAGAGAAAAATGTCCATTCATTACCACTGGAAGAGGCTACATTTTCCTGAAAACAGGTAAATTAAAAAATCAAGCATCTCCCTGCCTTACTCAGGTGAAGCGTGCCTCAGAGACACAAATAGGCATTATGGAAAAGTTCTTCGTTACAGAAGAATTTTGGTTGATTTAAGGGATGGGTGGAGGAGAATGAAAACTAGACAACCTATCGGATTGTGAGTGGCAACCCTAATGACCTAGTCTGGTGCCCAGGCTGTAATGTGGGAGATCAGCATTTGGACACTGAAAGCCACTGATCAAATCTAAATAGCATAAAGGAATGAGACAGCTAGTGCCCAGCATCAGCTCAAACCTGCAGCTTATCATTAATTAATTTCCAGGAAACATGGAACAGAGGAACATGCTGAACATCACGACAGGGGTACAGTCAGCCCAGTGGAGACTGGTCACTGTGCAGGATAAATGGCCTCAATTCCTCAACAAATACAAGGCAAAGAAAACAAGACAACTTTTGAAAAGGGGAGGAAAAGGCACTTATAGATTAAACAAATTGAAATATACATCCATCAAATGCACTGTGCAGATGTTTTTTGGACATCAGTTCAAGCATACCAAAAGTACTCCCCCAAAAAGTCAATCAATCATTTAAACACTGATTTTGATGTTAATAAGAAATTGCTAACTATTTTAAGTGGGGCAAAGGTAAATGGTTAAGAGAGAGAGAGCTATGTCCTTTCAGATTCACAGTTTAAGTATTTACAGATGAAATGCTGGGATGTCTGAAGTTCCCTTTACTAAGCATTAGGGAAGTGGGTGCAGATGAAAGCAAAATGGCCACATACTGTCAAGTATCAAATGTGGACATCTGGGATATTCAGGGGGAGAGGAGGTATCTACTTTTTTTACTTCTAAAATTTTCCATAGAAAAATTTTTAAATGTTTAAACTTCCAAAGTACCACCAGAAAAACTAACCATCTCAGTGCGAAAGGCCATCTCCCTTTCCAATGTTGAGAGGTGAGAAAAATGACGATCATTTTCAAAGAGGTGTGTTATGTGGCTCCTGCAAAAACAAAATAATAAAGCAACAGTGTTGAAGCTTATACACTGTAATGTTACTAAAAGAAGTGCTAATGGCAAAGCTAAAATGATAATTTTGGAGGTAATTTTTAATAACATTCGAATACAATGGTATCCATCTTTGTTTTCTGCTCAGTCTTATATTTTTCCTAAGATTTCTCTCTATAAGAAAGCACATTTAAATTAGATTTTAAAATTAAAACGAACTGGAATAATGATATTCTAAGTAAAATGTGTGTAATAAAATTGTATATGAAGCTGTAAATGTCACTGAGTTACCATTTCAGAAATATCTGATTAATGAAATTCATATTTCTCCCTACCCAGAAGATTAAAAAAATTAATCTTCTCAACATGAAGACTATATTAATGTTAAATGAAGTACCATCTCAAAAATAGCCTCTTTAATAATGAATCTCTTTTTTATTAAAAAGTTATATTATTCTGACCCTGACTTATCAATTAAGTTATCCTTACAGGCTATTGTGTCACATGTAATACACACATGAATTCATCATTATTCGCATACTGAAATCATTCCTCTAAATACATAGGAACTAGCTTTATTCGGTTATAAGCATCTGAATAAACAGCTACCATGAGGAAAAACAGACTTACCAGTGCAACACTGCTGCAAAAGTAGCTGAAAGACAAAAGAAACTTCCATCACTCTTTTAGCATAAAGACATATTTTCACCTGACAGAAAAACATTTCAAAGATGAACATGCCAAAGCTTATGATGTAAAAATGATGGGCTCAGGGATTTGGGGGAAAGAACGCTGACTTCAAAAGTAGCGCCGAGGCCATGTCTTAAAGCTAAGCTTCAAAATACTAGTAGGCTGGGTCACATGAGGATTGGGAACATATTCACAATTTTCATCCACTCACTCATTCAGCAAAAAGTATTAGGACCTATAGGAAACATCAAATGGAAACGACCTCAAGTAGAACCAAGAGAGTGTAATAAGACTCAGTCCGCAGAGAGAACGTGAAACGGAAACAGAGTGACCCTGGGGAACATGGGTGGGGTGGAAAAAAGAGAGAACTTTTCCTTTTTAACTACATGTGCAATGTCTGAACCTTTACAATATCAATAAATTTAAAATGCAAGTAGTAAGGGTTGGGGGAGAAAGTAGTAAGAAAAGGGGAAGAGCAAGATAAACAAGTGAACAAGAAAACCAGTCTGAGAGGGAAATCAACAGTTTGCTATCGGACCAAGTACAGCTATATTAAGATGAATCCATGAAACACCATTCAGTCTCCTTAATATCCCAGGTCTAATTGAAGGCCCACCAACTGTCCCTCGGTTTGTCATACTGTGGGGGCTGGTGTGTTGCTGTGATGCTGAAAGCTATGTCACCAGTTCTTCAAATGACAGCAGGATCACTCACCCAAAGTGAACAGGTTTCAGCTGAGCTTCCAGACTAAGCCAGACAATGAAGAAGGAATCAGCTGCCCACTTACGATGAAACAACTTCCAAAAAACTTATGCACAGCTTCGAAGCATTGTCACATACGGAAGACCTCATGAATAGAAGCAGGACATGGTGAGAGACAGTGCCAGGAGGGGCTCCTCGGGTTTGAGGGCACTCAAACTGTGACTTCAGAGGCGTTGCTCTCTTGCAGGGGAGTCCTCCGTGGTGATGGGAGTCTGGAAAAGCCCGAGAGTGGAGCCATCGGGATCATCATTTGCTGATGGGGGATGACTCAAGGATAGGAGAAACAGCTGCAAAAATATGCTAATGCGCAAAACACTGAATGAACCTAGGAAAACTGGAAGTGATCAAATGAAATATAAGGCATAAAGATCAATATACTGGGCACTAGTAAGCTAAAATGGACTGATATTAGCCATTTTGAATCAGAAAATCATGATTTACTACGCCAGGAAAACACAAACAAGTAAAATGGAATTGTATTCACTGCCAAAACAGACACTGTAAAATCAATCATGAAGTACAATGATCGCATCTATTCACCTTCAAGAAAATCCAATCAATACAACTATTACTCAAATTTATGCACCAACCACAAAAGCTAGTGATGAATAAATTGGAGAATTCTAATTACTTCAGTGGGAACTTGATCAAACACACGATTAAGATCCACTGGTAAGTATTGGTGATTGGAATGCAAATGTTAGAAACAAAGATGGAGGACTAGTAGTTGGAAAATATGGACGTGGTAATGGAAATCAAGCTGGAGATCACATGATAGGATTTTGCAAAACCAACCATTTTCTCATAGCAAACACTTTTCTTCAACAACACAAAAGGCATCTCCAAATGGAATACACAGAAATCAAATTGATTACACATCTGTGAAAAGAGATGATGGAGCAGCTAAAACCAGGGAAAGGGCTGACTATGGAACAGACCATCAACTGCTCGTATGTAAGTTCAGGGTAAAGCAAAAGAAAATTAAAACAAGTCCATGAGAGCCAAAATAAGGTCTTGAGTTCATCCCACCTGAACTTTGAGAACAACTCAAGAACTGATCAGACGTCTTGTGTACTAGCGACAGAAGACCTGATGAGCAGAACACCAAGACTACCCTTCATAAAGAAAGCAAAGGTCATTTAAAAGACAGGAAAGAAAGAAAAGATCCAACTGGTTGTCAGAACAGACTCTGAAACTTGTTCTTAATCAAAGTAGCGAATGCAAATGGAAAAAAAGATAAAGTCAAAGAGCTAAATAGAAAATTTCAAAGGGCAGCTAGAGAAGACAGCGGTAAATATTAGAGCGAAATGTGCAAAGACGTAGGATTAGAAAAATGCACTATAGAGGACAGCCCTGCTGAAGACACAGCTCAGGGAGCGGCGGGGCAGGTCTGCTCAGAACACTCTGGAGCAAACTAAGAGGGAATGAGCGGGGTGGGGGACCGCATCCTGGCTCACCAAGCCCCTAGGATGATATTCCTGCTTGAAACAGACAATGCACAGAGGACAGTTGGGCCAGCACCACCATGAGACACGGCGTCGCCTTGCTGACCCATGGCGCTACAGGGGGGCACGCAACAATGGAGACACAGTGTGGGAACTGTGCCCAGTCTGACCCCCCACACCAGGGTAAAACACGAAGGGAGAGCAGCAAGGGGTGCAAAGCAATGAAGTCCCCAAGGAATCCCCAAAATAGACTTCGAGAGCAGGGCTTTGGCACCTCATCAGACTCATTGGAAAACAGTCATCAAGGTCAGCAGAAGACCTAGAACTATTTATAGGGTTTTATTTTTTTAATGCCTATCTATATAAGATAGGCAGGATAAACAATCCCAAGGAGAAAACAATAGGACTGATGGTTGGGGGTGGGACAGGACAGGGGGATGACATGGAAGAGGGGAAGGTGGGGGAAAGGTAGGAGGGGGCCAACAAACCCAGGGACAAGGGAACAACAAGTGATCTAAAATCAATGGCAAGAAGGGTAGAGAATGCCTGGTGGGGCTTGATCAAGTGCATTGCAGCCAAGCGCAATTACTGAAAGCTCAATGATGGTCAAACATGATAGTGGGACAAGAGGAAAGTAAAAGGAAATAGGGAAAAGAACTAGGAGGTAAAGGGCATTTATAGAGGTATAAATACAGCCATGTACATATGTAAATATACTTATGTAAAATGATAGGGGCATAAATTTATGTACAAATATTTATAGGTTAAGTATCAAGGTAGCAGATGGACATTGAGCCTCTACTCAAGTCCTCCCTCAATGCAAGAACACTTTGTTCTAAGAACCTGGCATTCTGTGATGCTCATCTTCCGACTCGATCACTGAAGACAAAATGAGTGCATAAGGAAATGTGGTTAAGAAACCTGATTGTGCTGGGCCATTAAAAGATAGAGCATCTGCGGCTTTCGTCCAGCAGACAGGGACCTCAAAAAAAAAAGAAGAAAAAAAAAAGATATAGCATCTGGAGTCTTAAAGGCTTGAAGATAAAACAAGCGACCATCTAGCTGGGAAGCAACAATGCCCACATAGGAGAAGTACAGCAGCCTGTGTGATCAGGTATCAGGCATCAGAAGATCCAAAACAAACTATCATATTGATGTGAAGGAGGGGGTGGGGTGCGGAGTGGAGACCCAACGCCCATCTGTAGACAACTGGACATCCCCTCACAGAAGGGTCACAAGGAAGGGGCCAGCCAGCCAAAGGGCAGTATAGCACAATGAAACATACAACATTCTTCTAGTTCTTTAACTCTTCCTCCCCACACTATCATGACCCCAGTTCTATATTACAAATCAGAGTATGTACACTGGTACAAATAAGATACACAGAATTCAAGACAGATAAACCCCTCAGGAACAATAATAGGAGTAGCAACACCATGAGGGTAGGGGGAAAGTGGAGGTAGAAAGTGGGAACTGACTGCAATGATCGAAGTAGTAGCACACCTTCCCCCAACCCAGGATGACAAACAGAAACATGAGTGAAGGGAGACAGCGTACAGTATAAGACATGAAAATAATAATAATTTTATAACTTAGCAAGGGTTCATGAAGGTAGGAGGATAGGAAAAAATGAGGGACTGATACCAAGGGCTCAAGTAGAAAATGTTTTGCAAAGATTGATGGCAATGTATGTACAAACGTGCTTGACAGCATGGATGTATGGAATGCTAAGAGCTGTAAGAGCCCCCAATAAAATGAGTTTTTAAAAAGAAGAAAACCAAAAGGGAAGAACACTCTCAGCATGTCCTAAACAGAAAGAACTCAAGAAAAAACCACAGCCTCAAGTTTCAACATTGAAAGAGTTGAGAGATTCATTGGGCAAACTTTGGAACATTGCAGGAAGCACCAAAAGAAGATAGAACGACTACAGTCACACTGCAAAAAAGAACTAGTCAACATTCCACCATTTTAGGAGGCAGCTGAAGGAGTAAGTTCAAGCTTCACTTAAAGCAATAGCCAAAAACAAAGCTCCATGAATGATGGAGTACCCATTGAAATATTTCAACAAGCTCAATGAAGCACTGGAAGCACTTATTTGTCTATGCTTAGAAAACTGGAAGACTGCTACTTGGCCAAAGCGCTAGTCTGGGTAGACTAGGGAAACAAATCCATGGACACAAATATGTGTATAAGAAAGAGATTTATATACAAGAACGATTGAACATTGACAAAACATCCCAGCCCAGTCCAGATCAAGTCCATAAGTCCGATACTAGCCCATATGTCTGATACCAATCTATAAAGTCCTCTTCAGACTCAAGAAACACATGTACTGATGCTGAATGTAGAAGATCACAGGCCAGTGGGTAGAAAGTCCTTGGATCCAGTGTCACTGGAAACATCTCCGTGCTGGCAGGGGTCTCTGCATCAGGGTGGGTCTATGTGTTTTGTCAGCTGCTCTGTCTCCCACGGTGTGAGCACAGCATCTCTCCTACCTCCAAAGAAGAAATACCACAGTTCCCAGAATTCTCAAAAGGCCATGCCCACACAGAAGCCTCATTGGCTATGATCCAATTGACAGACTAGACTCTGCCCCTTCACTCATAATCCTCTCAAATCGACAATTATATAACTACCACAGCCAACTAGCTGGAAGAGTTCCATATTTGTACCCATTCCAAAGAAAGGTATAATTTGCTCAAATTATACAACAATGTCACTGATAGCACATGCAAGTAAAGTTTTGCTGAAAATCATCCAACAGCAGTTGCAGCAGTACATTGACTAGGGAGCTGCCAGTGGTTCAGGACAGATTAAGAGGACGTGGGACAAGGGATATCATTGGTGATGTTAGACTGATCTTGGCTGAAAGCATAAAATACCAGAAAGATGTTGACTTGTATTTTTATTAACTATGCAAAGGCATTTGACTCTGTGTATCATAACAAACTATGGATAGCCTTGAGAATGGAAATTCTAGAACACTTCATTGTGCTCCTGTGAAACTTGTACATGAATCAAGAGGCAGTTGTGCGAACAGAACAAGGGCGTGGGAATAATGCATAGTTTAAGAGAAAATCATCAGATAAACTGGGTTATATGAAGAAGAATGTGGCATCAGGACTGGAGGAAGACGTATTAACCTGTGATCTGAATATAACACAACATTGCTTGCTCAAAGTGATGAGGATCTGCAGTACTTGTTGGTGAAAATCATGGATTGCAGCCTTCAAAATGGATTATAACTCTAATAAAGAAAAAATCCTCACAACGAAAGGTTGAAAGTGTCAAGGATTTCATCTTGCTTGGATCCACAATCAATGCTGTTGGAAGGAGCAGTCAAGTAATCTTCGAAAGAAGAGTTGTATTAGGTACATCTGCTATACAAGACCTCTTTTCCGTATTGAAAAGTAAGGATATTTCTTTGAGAACTAATGTGCACCTGGCCCACTCCATGGTATTTTCAGCTGCCTCGTATGTATGTATGTAAAAGTTGGATACTGAATAAAGAAGACCAAAGAAGAACCGGTACATCTGAACTGTGGTGCTGGAGAAGAAAACTTAAGAGTACTAAGGACTGCTAAAAGGGCAAACAATCTATCTTGAAATAAGTACAGCCAGAGTGGCCCATAGAGACAAGGATGGTGAGACTTTGCCTTACATACTTTGGACGTGTTGTCAGGAGAGACCAGTCCCTGGAGAAGGACATCATGTTTGGTAAAGCAGAGGGGCAGTGAAAAAGAGGAAGGCCCTCACGGAGATGGGAGTGATACAGTGGCTGCAACAATTGCCTCAGACACAGAAACAATTATGAGGATGAAGTAGGAGCAAGCAGTGATTTGTTCTCTTGTGTAAAAGGTAACTATGGGTCAGAATGGCGAGATGGCACCTAACAGCAATAATCTGGAGGTCAACTATAAATAAAATAGCTACTAGCCTTGGTGGTGCTGTCAAGTAAGCACTGGACTGCTAGCCAAAGGTTGGAGATTCAAACCTACCTGCCTCTTTGCAGGAGAAAGATGAAGCTAGTTGCTCCCATAAGGACTTACAACCTCAGAAACTCTGCATAAGGGTAGTTATTAGTCTTAGGATTGACTCAACAGTGAAGGCAACTACTCAGTTGAACTGTGAAATTCTTAGAAATGAAGCCAAATACTAGCTCAGATCCTGTTTCCTTATTCTTAAAGATAGTTTTATAAATTAAAAATAGCTTTTGCCTAGATGATAATGGTTATAAAATATAAAACTCTGACTCTTTCTAGGTCATTGAGACTACAAAGATTTAACCCTGTGTGTTTGAGCGTTTATGTTTACATATGGCACTTTAACTTTTAATTTTTTTCTTATTGAAAAATCTATCATTCACTTCTTTTGGTTTCTTTGCCTAAAAAGAAGTTCCACATATCACAACAGTAAACTTTTGACTTCATTTTCTTAATAAATCATCCATCTCTCAGTAAAAATAAATGCCACCTTTATCAGACTAAATAACTGGAACACACACATACACATACACATACACAAACGCTACCTCAGAATTGTCAGTTATACTATGGTAATACCTTTCAGATGATAACTGGAATTTCATTTGGAATTTAAGAAGATACATGTTTACAACTAGAATATTCACAAGCATAAAACTGATATATACCTTCAATTACATTACCCTAGAGAAAAATCTTATTATTCTGTGTAGTTTATATTTATCTAGTTTTTACCTGACACTTAACATTTTCTGTTAATATGCCTGAAATGTATGCCTGTTATATTTTCTAGAATATGTTCAGGTATTTATTTTTGAGATGTATTTATTTTGTAATTTATTTGGCTTTGGCCCACTTACTGAACTATTTTTCTAACAAGTTTTTAATTTATCATCTTTAATAAATTACAAACGTTATTTACAAATCATCACTTTTTGTTTTATAATTTTATTGCTAGCTTTTTTTCTCATTTGGCAATAACAATAAACTTCCACAGTAATAGTATAGAATTATGCTACAAGGAGGCATACATTTCTTGCTCTGACTTTAACAGCAATGAATTTCATATTAAGCCATTAAGTTATAGTCCTTGACCTTCACAATCTTTGAGTGATAAATAGGATTTGTCAAGGTCATCATCACTCTACTTCCAAAAATACCTTTCCATATTAGATCTAGTTCGTGGTAAGTGAATGGTAGTCTTTTATAGTCTCAAAGGTCAATTCATATTCTGCCCAGTTTCTTTGTATCCCTTTGTTCTTTGGAATACAATAGCAATGCATACCAGACATAGAAGGTTTTTAATTGTACTAAATCAATAGCTCCTCAGTTATGCAGTGACAGGCACTAATATTTCCCAAGTATATGGATGTGAAATTGAGGCACAGAGAAGTGTAGTAACTTGTCAAAGTGCACACAGCTGATAAGCAGAGAAACTAAGGCTGGACACAGAAAGTTTCACCTGAAAACTATTCATTAAACTCACCGCTGGTGAAAATGAAGAAGAGACAAAGATGCACGCAGCTTTGTCCTAAAACATTCTTACCTACCTCTCTCTTATTTTAAAAAGATTTTAAAATGCTGTAATTCATCTGTTTTTATGTATATTGTGCTTCATCTTCTTAGCTACTATCAAGTTAGTCCTACATCCAAAGTGATACCAGGTACAACAGAACAGAACACAGTCTGATCTGTATCTTCCCTAAGGATCAGGTGGGGTTCAGACCACCATGATCCATCTACAGCAGGGATGGGATGACCATCCCGCCGATCTAAGGCCCACAAAATCATCAGTCATAACACACCTCACCAAAGAGGAGCAGTTCCAGTCATCACAATACCAAAATCAAACACTGCCATCAAGTAGATGCCGACTCATAGTGACCTGACCTGATAGGGCAGGGTAGAACTGCCCCAGTGAGTTTCCAAGACTCTGAACTCTTTATGGGAGTAGAAAGTCCAGCCGCCGCCTTTCTCTCGTTACATTAGGAATGAGTTCATTAAATTTTTGACAAAATACAGTTGGTTAATTTTTAAGCTGATAATTTTGTATGGCCTACAAATGATATTATAAATATCCAAATGGCCCTTAGCAGAAGAGATTCTCCACTGCTGATCTACAGGGTTTTCTCTGAATTGTTTTCATGAGATCACCAGGCCTTTCTTCCTAGTCTTAGTCTGTAAGCTGCACTAAAGTTTCCTGAAGAACATGCAAGCCTCCACTGACAAGTGGTGGCTGTACGTAAGGTATACAGACAGGGAATTGAATGTAGATCTCCCACATAGAAGGCAAGAATTCTACCAATGCCATCATCTTTTACAGTGACTATTAATTTTATTGAGAATTTTACAGCTATACTTTAATATAGTCAAAAACTAAAATAAATTTTATTTACATATGCCATTTGAAATGAAAAGCCCAGTAAAGCAAATACTGCCAGTGAACAATTAATTTAAGCACAGAAAGGCATAAAATCACAAATGCTTCTGAAAGCAGCTCTAGAGTTTTCTCCTACAGAAAATAATATTCTAAATGATTATACCAATGATTACCAACTGGGTCTATTCTTTTGGTGGTTACTGCAGAATCGATCATTCATTTTTCCTTCACTTTAACACATAAGCCTCTTTTTGGCATTCTAAAGAATTGAAATAGATATACCCCTTTTATTTTTTTTTCAAATCAAAATGTTATAAAACAAAAATTTAAACCTATTCTATACAAAAAGGGTGTTCAAGGAAAGAAGGTGTGCTTTATAGTCTAATTCAGAGGAGTGTGATCTTTACCTGAGAATTTTGAACACTCTTTTAGTTAGCTGGGAGCACATAATTACCTGCACCTTGAGAGGAAATAGATGTTCCAGAATACACTGCAATAGCTCTTAATAGAGAAGCTGAACCAGATTTATGTCACACATCAATTCCAGTCACACAAGGTTTTGGAGACCTTGTTACTGAAAATACCTCTCATTAAAGTTATAATTATTTCTACAAATTAGACTGCAACTCCCTGTAGGTAGGGACAATGTTTTTCCAAACTTTCCCGCAGTACTACACCAAAAGCCAAACCCACTGCCATCAAGCACACTCCGACTCTGAGCAACACCGTATCAGGTTTCCAGCCTGCAAATCGTTACTGATGCAGACAGCCTCCCACAACATTGTGGTTAGCAGCCCGAAACCTAGCCCGCAGAACCACTAAGCCACTCCATAGTGTTTCTGAAACTGCAAATCTTTATGGGAGCAGTCTCGTCTTTCGCCAGTTAAATAGCTGGTGGCTTGAACCTCCAACCCTGCAGTTAGTCCAACCAGGGCTCAGTACTTACTAGCACATACAGCCTGGACACAAATGTTTGCTGAATGAATGCACACAACTTACAATAATTATGGGTGAAATGAAATTATCCTAACTCATGTCCACATGCTTATTCTTTGATTATAGTATAGGTAAATATCATATACATTTTTTGTTTTCTTTTCTTTGCTCAAAAATAGAATCTCCTTTTATTTAGTATAAATTAGACACCATCATTCAAGTTTACACACACCACTGCGGATCATTTTCAAGCTTGTCAGCCCAGCAGTCAGCTCCCTTCCGGTTCCTCCAGCTCTGCATGCCCACGCAGAGGTCGGCACACCCTTCCACGAAGTCCCTGCCGGGTTCCCTCCAAGTCCACCCACATCACAGAAGTCTGGCCCTCAGCTAGCAGCAGCAATAAAGGGCAAGAGAAAACTAAACCCTGTGTCAACAGGAGAATTCCAACTCACAGCAGCCCTACTGAAACAGTCTCTTAGTTTCCAAAGTTGTACATCTTCACAGACCCAGACTACTCCACTCTATCTCCCTCCCACGGAGGGACTGGTGGGTTCTAACTGCCCCGGAACCAAGCCCTCAGTGCCACCGGGACTCTTGCAGAAAGGAGAAAGAAATGTTCTTCCACAGCTGCGCTGCTCAACCCTCAAGGCTCTCTTGGCCCAGCCTTCCAGCACCACCACCACCACCCTGCTCCCCCGACTCCTGGCTCCTTTCCTCTCCCTCAAACTGTGAATGAGTGCAGAGAAACTGAGAAATCCGGGCCCCCTTTGTTGACCACCTCCACTGAGAGAAGGGACAAGCAGGACCCTGGGCTCTGCATTTTAAGATTCCAGCTGAGTCCTCTGCCTTAGAGCTTGAGCCCCAAGGGCTTTGCTCCTTTCTTCCCTCAATCAGCTGTGAGAGCATGCAGGTCCCAGGAAGCCCTTGACATGTATTCCTGACCGGGAATAAATTCACCCACCCAGGTTCCATTCCCTTACACGTCTATTTAATTTGTATTTGATTTTAAATTGAGAATGTACCTTCCCATGCCCTCTCATTTAATTTCCTCAGCATTTTTCAAATGAAGAGACTTGCTCAAAGCAGGCATGTCACAAAAGCTGGTGAGTGGCAAGGCCGCCTTGGGCCTAGGTATTCTAACTCCAACTCTGAGTTTCTTTCCATTGTCCAGAGCTCCCCCACACCTGTGAGCATTTAATGACCGCATCTTACAATAGTATGTACATGAGAAGTGTATTCTAAGTACAAACTGATTTGCAGAATTTAAAGAGAAAGCTTATTCATAAATTGAAGCTAGCCTATACTTACAGCATGCTACAAGAGCTGTAGCCTCTGAATCTTAAGTGGCAAAAATGACAATAAGAGTGTGAAAGGCTCTTCTTATCAGAACAAAGTTTTCAAATCAACGTTCACAAGTTCTGTATTCAACCCCACCCCACCCCAACCCCCCAAGTCCTAAGCCTTTCTGATTATCCTCAGGGGTCCAATTGGAGTTTGTGTCTTTCCGGAAGGAAGCTGAGGCCAAGAGTAAATGGTGAAACCAACAAGCCCTCCGTGTGATGAGATCAGTCAGGGTGCTTTGTGAAGGTGTAGTTCTGAGAATCTAGTCCCCTCACTGGCAGAGCCCCTATGAACCCCTTCCGCTGCTCATACCGTGGAACCCACACTCTGGCCTTATGTAACCTTTCTCTTGGCTGCACTTCGCAACAACCCCCTACAACACCAGGTGCTTCAATGGCTCCATTCCTTTGCTCCTGCCTTGTATTAGTCTAGGTACTTTGGAGAAACAAATCCACGGCGACTCACGTATAAGAGAGAGTTTTATGTAAAGAAAAGGTGCATCATGAAAACATCCCAACCCAATGCTGCCCAAGCCCACAAGTCCAACATTAACCCATACCCAACACCAGTCCACAAAGTCCTTCACCTCACAAAACAGAGGCAATAATGCCGACTGCAGGAGGAAAGCTGAGTCAGTGAACGTGTAAGCATCTCAGCACTGGCAGGGGTCTCCACACGGCTGCTCCAGCACCCAGGGCTGCATCGGGATAGATCCATGCGGCTTCTCCTTGGGGATGTCTTGTAGGAAGTCAATCTTGCAAGCTGAAGCAGGGAACTGCTAAGGCAGCTGCACCCGATGCAACCATCACAAAACAAGAGACCCGAGAACTAGAAAGGCCGAGGCTCACCACCCATTTATCCCTCCGCCTTTCAACCAGCACCACATGTGATTATCGGCCAGGCTGGCACAATTAACTAACTCATGCCTGAAAAAAAAAAAGTGGGGGAAAACAGCCCCAAAGAAACTCCTACCTTGTCCTTTGAAGTCAAGGGAATTCTAGTGGCTTTTTCTGCCACTCCAGCTCTGATACTTCTATTAGAGCACTAAGGATCTAGTTATGCACACGTCATTGCTTCCTGTGCTGGACAGCAAGTCTCGAGGCTGAGCTTGTGTTTAATTCATACCTATGCCCAGCCTCGGGCATGGCACCTACCTGGCACGTACTGTTCACTGGGTAGAATTACTGAACTACTACCATCTCAGAACCCCCATCCAAGAACTACTGACACAATGTCAGATCTACAAGTTAACAAGAACCCCCAGGGGTAATTTAGAAACATTTTCAGAAGCAAAGGATCTCAACACAGACTGCCCACCTGAGATCCCTGAGAGTTCCAAGCATTCCCAACAGCCTCCCTCCCACCTCGGGGGAGTGTGTGTTCTTGGCTCCTGCACTGGAGTTTATACGCTCACAGAGTGACTCTAATGTACAAACAGGGTTGGAAACACTGATCCAGGAAGAGCATGGTGAGAATCCACTGGTGGGCCTCCAGCTCAGGGATTCTAATTGAACAGAACTCCCATGGTGCTTGGGAATCTACATTTTTCATAATGCCTAAGGAGACTAGAAAGTAAGAACCCTGGTAGCACAGTGGTTAACACACTGGGCTGCTAACTGAAAGATCTGCAGTTTGAAGCCACCAACAGCTCTAAGGAAGAAAGCTGAGGCTTTCTACTTCCATAAAAACCCACAGGGGCCGTTCTACCCTGAAGCACTGTAGGGCTCTGTGAGTAGGAAGAGACTCAATGGCAGTCCGAGTTTTGAGAAGGAGACTGATACAGACCAACCGAACTGGAAACACTGACCTTATATAAACAAGGCCAGCTAGGAGGGACTATGAAAATAATTAAGGCATTGGAATGAAGAGACATGGACAGCTGGGATGAAACGGGCTTTATTAGGTACAGGCAGAGATAAATGTAAAAGGTAATCTAAAGCCTGGTAGATGGAAACTTGGTGGCTGAAAATGGAACGCACTGCCATCCAGTCACTGAGTGAGCCCTGGTGGCACAGTGGGTTACCCATCTGGGTGCTAACCGCAAGATAGGATTTTGCAACCCCAGTTGCCCTGAGGGAGAAAGGAGACTTTCTATTCCCATTAACAGTCTCAGAAACCTGAAAGCAGGAGCAGTGTTATTCTGGCCATCGAGTGACTGAGTCAAGTCACCTGGCAGCAAAGTTTAGCGTGCAGTCCATGATGACTCAGTGGCCCTAGAGAACCAAGGAGAACCGCTCCAAAGCTTGCGAGGCCGTAGATCCTCTCAGAAGCAGAGTGCCTCACCTATGCTTCCTCAGAGTGACTGGGAACTGAGCTACTGGCCTTTCGGTTAGCACCCAAATGCTTATCTGACTGCGCCACCAGGGCAACATTAGCTGAGAATAAGAATTTACAAAAGGGGGAGAAAAAAAGTTTAAAAATGAGTTTGCACTTCCTCTGATAAGAAAGTCATTCCAAAGAGAAACATATTCTTGACATACCCTATAAATTTAGAAGTCACTGAGCTTCTCTGGTTTCCACTTTCAGCAAGTGTAAGCTGGGGGGTTTCCACTTGGTTCTCTCCAGTCCTACCACTGAATGACCTTGAATAAACCAAACCAGCGGCTATCCAATGGACTCTGGCCCTTAGCAAACCCACATCTTACAGAACTGCACGCCACAGGTTTGCAAAAGCTGACTTTTGGGAATTAATCTTCCCCAGGCACCTCTGGGTGGACTCCAACCTCCAGCCTTTCGGATAGCAGCTGAGCACATTAATCTTTGATGCCACCCCAGGGCCTCAAGTAACCTTGAGCAGACACTGTTATTAACACTAAATCCCTCTGCTTTACTACATCCATCCAGGTGTCTCCATGGCTGTTCCAATCAGCTCCTTTCCACCCACAGGAAAAACCTAGTCATCTGCCTTCTTAAGATTAAACAGACCCACTTCTGTAGCATCCATTCTGACACAAAGCAAGCCAATAGGGCAGGGTAGAACTACTCCACAGGGTTTCCACGGCTATAAAACCTTACAGAAACAGACTGCCTCATCCTTCTCCCATGTAGAGCAAGCAGTTCCTGGGTTTGAATTACAGACTTTGAGGTTAGAGGCTGAGTGCTTTAATCACTGCATCACCAAGGGTCTTCCCATAAAAACTGCAGCCAAGAAAACTGTATGGGACAGTTCAATTTCTATCCCGTGGGGCTGCACTGAGTAGGAATCACCTCGACAGCACACAACAATTATGATAATGTCTAACATCTGTTTGTCATTTGCAGTTTACAAAGCACTTTCACATATTGCATATAAATAATCTGGGGATCCCTCTGAGACAGGTATATGGCTGATTTTTTTCCCTTTTGTTATCATTTTATTGGGGGCTCCTACAGCTCTTTTATCACAATCCATACATTCATCCATTGTGTCAAGCACATTTGTACATATGCGGCTGTCATCATTTTCAAAACATTTTCTCCTTGAGCCTTTGGTATCAGCTGATAAGGTTCCAGATCACAAGACTCAGACAAAGCAGGACCTGGAGGAGACCCTGGGTTCCACGACTACATTCCCTGGTCCAGACTCCCAGACCCAGCCATGACAATACTAGTGAGCCCATTTAAGCAAAAAGATGTGCTGGAAAAATGCTTACAACCAAAAAAAAAAAAAAAAGTGAAATAGCTAGTTTTAATGTAAATGTATGAAACCTGCAGGGCACAGAAATTATATACCACCATTCCAAAACAGAATATAACCAGGCTTCTAAGCCAAAAAATAGACAAAGTAAATTGTCACATTTCAAAAATATTCATGAATATGCATAGTAAATATGCTATCAAATTTTTCTCAATCGTATATTTACTACAACCACAACCCAACATACCTGCTTTCAGCACCGAAAATACTAACTTCCTTTAAAAAAAATTATCCTCACATAATATGAATCCAAATATTTTTGCAATGCAAGTCATCTATATAATAATTTTCATAACAATTCCTTTGGGGGAGAAAACCCCACATTTTAAGTACATTAAAAAATATTTAGATAAAATATGCAATCAAAATCATAAATATCTTAACAATCCATTTGAGCCTCATTCAATGCTTCTGGGCAAGCACAGCAACGCTACAAACCTCTAAGGTAAGCAGAGTGGTTTAAGTGCAGAAGCTGTATTTGTTCACCTGAGGAAAAGGAGAAGCACCCACATACAACATCCACTCAAGCCCATCGTATTAAGCAAGAGGTTTTACAAACTCTCTAACGAATAAACGATTCCAAGCATAAAGTTACCAAATCAAACTCACAACTGACTTATAGGACAGGGTAGAACTGCCCCTGTGAGTTTCCAAGACTTCCTGTTAAGGGGCGTAGAAAGCCCTGTCTTGCTCCAGAAGGGCAGCTGATGGTTTCAAGCTGTTGACCTGTGACTAGCTGCCCAACTCATAGCCACTATGCCATCAAGACTGAATGTTTAAGGTGACAGAGCCCCCCAACCCCACCCCAAATTTCACAGCACACTAGGATACCTCAGTACCTGGCTTATCTTTTAATTTATATGATTATGAAAACTGACAACACTTTTACTATTACTCTATCTTCACCTCGTGCCAAACCACGAACCAATACAATCAAAGCCAATTCAGAATTGAATCGAATTTCAAAAAATAAGTATGCAAAGACAATATGGAAGCTGGCAGACAGAGCATAAAAATAATATATAGCAACCAGAGTGATTCCCCAAATGAGAAGTCAGCCAAGTAGTGCTATCACTAATGAGAGATACTGGGTCTCAGGATCTGAGTTCATCTTTTCTGAAAGCTGCCTTAGACTTAGATCTGAAATCAACAATTTGACAGATGCGATTAGCAAAGCCAGGAGACCTCAGATCCCCAACGTCACCCAGCAAACTCACTAATGATGCTGGGCCACTCAGCTGGCCTACTTTAGCTTCCTCAGCTGTAAAATTCCAAGAGGTAACCTTTAAGGTCCAGATTTTCATGCAACATCCAGAGATCAAAGATTACAAAAGAGTGAGAAATAAGGCACTATTACAGAAAAGTCTCCTGGTCCTTGGAAACAGTAGCATTGTGTCAGTTACATAAGGATTTTATGATTAGTATCAAAACCTGGAGGAAAGGATCCTGTGGCTTGACAACTGCAGTTATGCATATTACAAAAAGCAGTGATTATGTTAGGAATTAAACAGGAAAACGCAGTGCCAAGCAGCAGCATGTCAGACAAATTTTAATTGGTATAAAAATAAGAATAATGTCTCACTCTCCTCAATTATGACAATCTACCCAAATTAAAAATTTGTCAGGAAGAGCATGTTTTCAAAATTAATTTGTCAAATGCTTTACAAGCCGTGTTTAAGTATCGTTGGTGCTACTGTACACTAGTAAATAAAATCACTTCCGTGCTTCCTCAGTATGCGTGAACTCAAGCCTGTGGTGGGGTCTGGACAGCGGAATGGTGTTTAACATTCGCGCGTGGTTCAGAGAACAGCAGCAGCCCCGGTGGCGTGGGGCTTATGAGATGGGCTGTTCACAAGAAGGCCGGCCGGCACTTGGAGACCACCAGTGGAAAAGTTTCCTGGGGAGAAAGATGAGGCTTTCTGCTCTCATAAAGTGTGACAGTCTAGGGAAGCACAGGAGCGGTTCTACCCTGTCCTGCGGGGTCACTATGGGTCGGAATCGCCTTGATGGGAGTGAGCTTGGTTTCGTCTTCTAGTGAACAGCTAAGATGGAGACCCCACGGTCCTGCCCCCGCTTCTCATTTTGCAGCTGCATACACTGAGGCTCAGAAAAACGAATTGCTTTGCTCAGGCACCGGTCTCGTTTGCAAGAGTAGAATCAGAATCAGAATCAGAACACCGACCTTCTAAGGCTGCAATTCCCAACTGTGGTCACGACACTGGACGAGGAAATCAATTTAGTGGTTTATAAGCAGCATTTTAAAAGCAATACAGATCATCACAGCACACTACATCTTGCAAGGATATCAGAAGCCCTGGTGGTGCAAGCAAGTAAGCTGCTAACAGCAAGCTGGGCTGTGAGTTCTACCACACGCAGTGGCTTCTAGGGTGAGACCTGGTGTTCTGCTTCTGGAAAGATTACAGCCAAGAAAACATGCTTAGTTCTTCTTTGTCATACAATTCACTGTCATGTAGTCCACGCTGACTCATGGCGACCCAACAGGGCAGGGGAGAACTGGCCCTGCTGAGTTTCCAAGACTGTAACTATTTACAGAAATAGAAAGTCCCCTTCTTTCTCCCAGGATGTGGCTAGTGGTTTTGATCTGCTGACTTTGTGGACTGCAGCCCACTGCATAACCTTTATGCCACGAGGGCTCCTCTGCTCTGTCACATGGGGCCTCGTTAAGGGGTTGATATCCACGTGCTATCTTTACATGAAACTTCTGTTTTGGTGAAATATGTGCTGATCAGTCTCCACTTGCCTCTCCAGATACATCCCCCACCCCACCCCATCCCTTCTCGGCCTTGTGCCAGGCCCCAGGAGGCATGCTCTACAGGATGCGTAAGCTGAGCCCCTTGCCTCTGATCTGGCTCAGCTGGTAGCTCAGCCAGTGAGAAGCACTCGCCTGAGTAGCCAGAGATCATTGTGAGGAGGAAGTTTGGGGCCGCCCCTTGGCTGGCCCTGCTCCTACAGCACAGGTCAGGCTGGAGGCAGCTCCTGGTAAAGCTCCCCTGCCCTTCAGACTTACAGAGGGGGTAGCAGTTTCCCATGGTTGGCAGTCCCTGCATGTTTCACCTGCTCACACTTCAGAAAATCCTCTGCTTATTAAATCTGTTTCCTGCCAGAACACTGGCATACATAACAGATAAACAGACACACACATGCAGATGTTTATTGCTGCTGTTGGTCAGTTGTCATCGAGTCAGCTCTTACTGGATTGCATTTTTACGAGTGTGAGCAGGTTTAATGAAAGCTGTATTGTTTACTGTAGATCGTGGTTCAAAAAGTTTGAGCAACATTGCCCTAAGGTGCAGTCTCATTGCCATGGTTCTTACTACACCTCTGTCCCACCCCCCGGCTGATCCAGGGAGCTTTGGGGTGGAAACTTCTAAAATGAAACATTTTTAACCCTCCTTTACAATTGTCACCATTAAGTTAATAGTAAATAGTAAAAATAGTAAGTTAATAGTAAATAGTAGTAACACACTCACTACCATCACGGCCATTCAGATTCACAGTGACCCTCTGGGACAGGGCGGAACTGCCTCTTTGGGTTTTTGAGACAGTACGTCTTTACAGGAGAAGACAGCCTCATCTTTCCCTGGGGAGCGGCTGGTGAATTTGAACTGGTCATTTCTGCTCAATGCAGCAGTAGCATAACTAAACCATCAGCAGCCCAATCAATGCGTAATCAGTCTGCCACCAGGGCTCCTCCAAGGGGTAACATTTGCTATCATTGAATAACGGTCTAAACCTAAAAAAGCCCCCAGTTAGGGAAACATATTAAAACAGATTCTTTAACAATGTTTAATTCCGCTCAACAGTAGAAAGAATCACCATTGTAGGGAATGAGTTCCTTGTCAAAGAAGTTGATCAAGAATTTGTCCCCCAGTCCCTTAGTTTATGTCTAACTCTGAAAAATTGTGATGCTATCATGGTATTTCAAATTAGAAAATATCTTCCTAAATATTAGTGAAGCCACTTGTATCTTAGCTTAATATTTAGCTGATGTGTTTTGGGTTTTGTTTTTCCTAATCAGCTGTAAATTGTCTCTTGATGAACAAAAGACCAGGAAATGTCTTGCACTGTGGCAAGCAAAGAGTTATTTTAAAACCATCTATAAAAAAAAAATCCTTTATTTTGTCAGCTCAACTTTCACTCACATAAGGAGGCAGGGAAAGAGTAAAACTCTCTCCGCTTCTCTGTGCTGGATCTGAGTGGCCTCTTGCTGCTTTGGCAAGGAGGGGTTAGAGGACCTGGCTGTCATCGGTCTATGATGGTACAAGGCCAGAGTAGAAACCAAGCACCTCAGGCCTGATCATTTTCCAGAACAATTTCTCATTCTGACTCATGGCCTCATGTGGCTAGTGAGCGAAGACACAAAATCTGTCGATGGTGATCTGTGTGTCAGCCTGTGGTCCAGGTAAGTGCGATGGCTCCTTTACTTTACTTCCAAAGTCTGAAGGCGACACTCAAGCAAAGTGCACACTGTTACATCAATATGAAACTGCATTTAAGTATGGGTGTTACTCTAAAACCAAATGCAAGCGCCCTGGTGGCGGCGTAATGATTGCACATTGGGCTGCTAACCTCAAGGTTAGCACCCACTCCTCTGGAGAGAGCTGAGGCTTTCTGCTCCCATGAGGAGTTAAGTCTTAGAAACCCACAGGGGCAGGTCTACCTGGTCTTACAGGTTTCACTATGTCACAATCAACTTGATGGCAGTGAGTTTGGTTTAGAAATATCAGATTAGTCAGAGGAAACACCATCACCAAAAACAAAGAAAGAAGGCAAAAAGTCATGCTAGACCAGAGGATGTACACTGGTACAGACGGGAACTGGAAATACAGGGAATACAGGGCAGATGATCCCTTCAGGGCCAGTGGTGTGAGTGGCGATACAGGGAGGGTAGAGGGAGAGTGGGTAGGAAAGAGGGAACCGATTACAAGGAACTATATGTGACCACCTCCCTGGGGGACGGACAACCAAAAAGTGGGCGAAAGGAGACGTCGGACAGGGCAAGATATGACAAAATAACAATTTATAAATTATCAAGGGCTCATGAGGGAGGGGGGAGCGGGGAGGGAGGGGGAAAATGAGGACCTAATGCCGGGGGCTTAAGTGGAGAGGAAAAGTTTTGAGAATGATGAGGGCAAAGCATGTGCAAATGCGCTTTACACAATTGATGTATGTATGGATTGTGATAAGAGTTGTATGAGCCCCTAATAAAATGATTAAAAAAAAGAAAAAGAAAGAAGGCAAAGAGCGGCAGCAGGCAGGACTTCATCTGTCTCAAGATTGCATTGTTGCAGCGGTGTTCTGTACTATTACTACAATCAACGTTTATAAACAATCGCTCAAGAGAAATACAACTTCGGTGATGATCTCCCAACAGCATTATGTAATTTGCTTTGTACAGTAATGACTGTTAACTGCTTTGAACACAAAGCACCCACCCAGATATCACCCATTTCTTTCCATTTTGCTCCTCAGGACATCCCCACAGGGTAAGTAAATTACAGCAAACTCAACCACTGGGAACGGGAGAAGCCTCTGTGTTATCCACTGTACCATGCTGCCTCCCCAAGGTGAACTTCTTGAACCTGCACATTGGCCGTGTTTTTCAAGCTCACCACAGAAAGGGTGGACATACTGCAAATCCAGAATTTTTCAAGGCCTGAATTCACATTAAAAAACATCTAGTAACATCATTAACCTCTCTGAGCCCATTAAAACAATGATGACTCTTGAGGGTCTTCTAGCCAGTGGCTGTGATCGTGGTGGCCTATTGGCGACCCTCTAACTCTTGGCCCGGGAGGCTTTAGGTCACTAAAGAATTTGCAAAGATACTTTGCGATAAAACACCAGTAATTAAGTAATTCAGTAGCCAAGGGCTATTAATGGCATTAAATAGTGAAGGGAACCTTCTATCATTTTCCCGGCTGTCTTGGAAAAATTAGGTCTACTACCCAAATTGCCGTAACTTGCTTTATCGGAATACACATAAAGTCACAAAGATACACAGCATGTGACTGTTTTAACACCCGCGCCGCCACCCCCACCATCCCCATCACTTCCTTACACACCATCCATTTTGTGCACCGCAGAGGGAGGGCGGGGTACCGTGCTCTCCTCACTAAATGTTTCCAGGCCAGCAGGGAGGATTTAGGTTCTCTCTGGGTGCACAAAACACAACACAGCGTGTAAAAGTGACGTGCCGTGGAGAATCATAAAGTGCCACAAGCGGTGCTTGCGAGCAAGACAGAAAATGGGGGAAATGGGCTTAAATTTAATTATAAGTTTAGCAACTTTCTCGGACGGGGGACGTTGTTTTTGCTTCGAGCTCAAGGGACTTATTTCCACCCCAAAGCAAACCGTCGCCCCGCTCGGGGGCCAGAAGAAGGCAGAAGACCGCGCCAATCAGCCGTGCCCAAGTCTCGTTAGCGCAGCCCTTGCCAGTTCGCAGCCAGGCCGGGCAGCTGTTGATCTCGGGGCCATTTTTCTTACAGCAGGAACAGCGGATGAGAAGGATACCAAGAAGGTGGAGACCGGGGCAGGGACAGAGAGGGAGGAGGGAGGAATGTCCCAGGGGAAAAAAGTCCGAGAGGGCTGCAAACTGGCGGGGATCGGCCGGCGGTGCTCCGCGCCGAGGCGGCGGGAAGGGAGGGGGGTGGAGGGGGTCCGCGCCTCAAAGTTCCGCGTCCCGGCGGCGGGTGGCCCGCGCGCCCGGAGCAGCTCACCCAGC